>NW_026602552.1:0-15221 GCF_029448725.1 Salvelinus fontinalis
ACAGCTCAGCACAGTGGTCCAGGCAGCCACAGCTCAGCACAGTGGTCCAGGCAGGCACAGCACAGCACAGTGGTCCAGGCAAGCGCAGCACAGCACGGTGGTCCAGGCAGGCGCAGCACAGCACAGTGGTCCAGGCTGGCACAGCACAGCACGGTGGTCCAGGCAAGCGCAGCACAGCACGGTGGTCCAGGCTGGCACAGCGCAGCACAGCACGGTGGTCCAGGCAGGCACAGCACAGCACGGTGGTCCAGGCAGGCACAGCACGGTGGTCCAGGCAGGCACAGCACAGCACGGTGGTCCAGGCAGGCACAGCACAGCACGGTGGTCCAGGCAGGCACAGCACAGCACGGTGGTCCAGGCAGGCACAGCACAGCACGGTGGTCCAGGCAGGCACAGCACAGCACGGTGGTCCAGGCTGGCACAGCACAGCACAGTGGTCCAGGCTGGCACAGCACAGCACAGTGGTCCAGGCAGGCACAGCACGGTGGTCCAGGCAAGCACAGCACAGCACAGTGGTCCAGGCTGGCACAGCACAGCACAGTGGTCCAGGCTGGCACAGCACAGCACAGTGGTCCAGGCTGGCACAGCACAGCACAGTGGTCCAGGCAGGCATAGCTCAGCACAGTGGTCCAGGCAGGCACAGCTCAGCACAGTGGTCCAGGCAGGCACAGCTCAGCACAGTGGTCCAGGCAGGCACAGCTCAGCACAGTGGTCCAGGCAGGCACAGCTCAGCACAGTGGTCCAGGCAGGCACAGCTCAGCACAGTGGTCCAGGCAGGCACAGCACAGTGGTCCAGGCAGGCACAGCACAGTGGTCCAGGCAGGCACAGCTCAGCACAGTGGTCCAGGCAGGCACAGCTCAGCACAGCACGGTGGTCCAGGCAGGCACAGCACAGCACAGTGGTCCAGGCAGGCACAGCACAGCACAGTGGTCCAGGCAGGCACAGCACAGCACAGTGGTCCAGGCAGGCACAGCTCAGCACAGTGGTCCAGGCAGGCACAGCTCAGCACAGTGGTCCAGGCAGGCACAGCTCAGCACAGTGGTCCAGGCAGGCACAGCTCAGCACAGTGGTCCAGGCAGCCACAGCTCAGCACAGTGGTCCAGGCAGCCACAGCTCAGCACAGTGGTCCAGGCAGGCACAGCACAGCACAGTGGTCCAGGCAAGCGCAGCACAGCACGGTGGTCCAGGCAGGCGCAGCACAGCACAGTGGTCCAGGCTGGCACAGCACAGCACGGTGGTCCAGGCAAGCGCAGCACAGCACGGTGGTCCAGGCTGGCACAGCGCAGCACAGCACGGTGGTCCAGGCAGGCACAGCACAGCACGGTGGTCCAGGCAGGCACAGCACGGTGGTCCAGGCAGGCACAGCACAGCACGGTGGTCCAGGCAGGCACAGCACAGCACGGTGGTCCAGGCAGGCACAGCACAGCACGGTGGTCCAGGCAGGCACAGCACAGCACGGTGGTCCAGGCAGGCACAGCACAGCACGGTGGTCCAGGCTGGCACAGCACAGCACAGTGGTCCAGGCTGGCACAGCACAGCACAGTGGTCCAGGCAGGCACAGCACGGTGGTCCAGGCAAGCACAGCACAGCACAGTGGTCCAGGCTGGCACAGCACAGCACAGTGGTCCAGGCTGGCACAGCACAGCACAGTGGTCCAGGCTGGCACAGCACAGCACAGTGGTCCAGGCAGGCATAGCTCAGCACAGTGGTCCAGGCAGGCACAGCTCAGCACAGTGGTCCAGGCAGGCACAGCTCAGCACAGTGGTCCAGGCAGGCACAGCTCAGCACAGTGGTCCAGGCAGGCACAGCTCAGCACAGTGGTCCAGGCAGGCACAGCTCAGCACAGTGGTCCAGGCAGGCACAGCTCAGCACAGTGGTCCAGGCAGGCACAGCACAGTGGTCCAGGCAGGCACAGCACAGTGGTCCAGGCAGGCACAGCACAGTGGTCCAGGCAGGCACAGCACAACACAGTGGTCCAGGCTGGCACAGCACAGCACAGTGGTCCAGGCTGGCACAGCACAGCACAGTGGTCCAGGCTGGCACAGCACAGCACAGTGGTCCAGGCTGGCACAGCACAGCACAGTGGTCCAGGCTGGCACAGCACAGCACAGTGGTCCAGGCAGGCACAGCTCAGCACAGTGGTCCAGGCAGGCACAGCTCAGCACAGTGGTCCAGGCAGGCACAGCTCAGCACAGTGGTCCAGGCAGGCACAGCTCAGCACAGTGGTCCAGGCAGGCACAGCTCAGCACAGTGGTCCAGGCAGGCACAGCACAGTGGTCCAGGCAGGCACAGCACAGTGGTCCAGGCAGGCACAGCACAGTGGTCCAGGCAGGCACAGCACAGTGGTCCAGGCAGGCACAGCACAGCACGGTGGTCCAGGCTGGCACAGCACGGTGGTCCAGGCTGGCACAGCACAGCACGGTGGTCCAGGCAGGCACAGCTCAGCACGGTGGTCCAGGCAGGCACAGCACAGCACAGTGGTCCAGGCAGGCACAGCACAGCACAGTGGTCCAGGCTGGCACAGCACGGGGAAGGTTTGTGCTGTGTTCTAGCCTAACAGAAAAAAACGCTACTACTGGAACACTGTTGTTTTGTTTGTTCATGTCCAGTATCAACGCTACTACTGGAACACTGTTGTTTTGTTTGTTCAGGCCCAGAATCAACGCTACTACTGGAACACTGTTGTTTTGTTTGTTCAGGCCCAGTATCAACGCTACTACTGGAACACTGTTTGTTTTGTTTATTCAGGCCTAGTATCAACGCCACTACTGGAACACTGTTGTTTTGTTTGTTCAGGCCCAGTATCAACGCCACTACTGGAACACTGTTGTTTGTTTGTTCAGGCCCAGTATCAACGCCACTACTGGAACACTGTTGTTTTGTTTGTTCAGGCCCAGTATCAACGCTACTACTGGAACACTGTTGTTTTGTTTGTTCAGGCCCAGTATCAACGCTACTACTGGAACACTGTTGTTTTGTTTGTTCAGGCCCAGTATCAACGCTACTACTGGAACACTGTTTGTTTTGTTTATTCAGGCCTAGTATCAATGCTACTACTGGATCACTGTTGTTTTGTTTGTTCAGGCCAAGAGTCAGTGGAGGCTTCTGAGGGGAGGACGACTCATAATAATGGCTGGAAAGGAGACAATGGGATGGCGTCAAACAAATGTAAACCATGTTTTTGATGTACTTGATAGCATTCCACCTATTCCGCCCCAGCCATTACCAAGAGCTCGTCCTCCCCAATTAAGGTGCCAACAACCTCCAGTGCCAAGAGTGAAGAAACACAGAGTACAGGCCACAGTTTTACCTGTCCTTGGGATGAAATGTGTGATGTAGGCTGTGAATGATGGTTATGTGATTGATGTTTGGCAGGGCAACCCCCTACTCCAAATCAAGTTTATTTTATATAGGCCTTCGTACATCAGCTAATATCTCGAAGTGCTGTACAGAAACCCAGCCTAAAACCCCAAACAGCAAGCAATGCAGGTGTAGAAGCACGGCGGCTAGGAAAAACTCCCTAGAAAGGCCAAAACCTAGGAAGAAACCTAGAGAGGAACCAGGCTATGAGGGGTGGCCAGTCCTCTTCTGGCTGTGCCGGGTGGAGATTATAACAGAACATGGCCAAGATGTTCAAATGTTCATAAATGACCAGCATGGTCAGATAATAATCAGACGTAAATGTCAGTTGGCTTTTCATAGCCGATCATTAAGAGTATCTCTAGAGAGTTGAAAACAGCAGGTCTGGGACAGGTAGCACGTCCGTTGGACAGGTCAGGGTTCCATAGCTGCAGGCAGAACAGTTGAAACTTGTTGTCCCCAGGTGTACTGGGGACAGCAAGGAGTCATCATGCCCGGTAGTTCTGACGCATGGTCCTAGGGCTCAGGTCCTCCGAGAGAGAGAAAGAAAGAGAGAAGGAGAGAATTAGAGAGAACATACTTAAATTCACACAGGACACCGGATAAGACAGTAGAAGTACTCCAGATATAACCAACTGACCCTAGCCCCCCGACACAAACTACTGCAGCATAAATACTGGAGGCTGAGACAGGAGGGGTCAGGAGACACTGTGGCCCCATCCGATGATACCTCCAGACAGGGCCAAACAGGAAGGATATAACCCCACCCACTTTGCCAAAGCACAGCCCCCACACCACTAGAGGGATACCTTCAACCACCAACTTACCATCCTGAGACAAGGCCGAGTATAGCCCACAAAGATCTCCACCACAGCACAAACCAAGGGGAGGCGCAAACCCAGACAGGAAGATCACGTCAGTAACTCAACCCACTCAAGTGACGCACCCCTCCTAGGGACGACATGAAAGAGCACCAGTAAGCCAGTGACTCAGCCCCTGTAATAGGGTTAGAGGCAGAGAATCCCAGTGGAGAGAGGGGAACCGGCCAGGCAGAGACAGCAAGTGCGGTTCGTTGCTCCAGAGCCTTTCCGTTCACCTTCACACTCCTGGGCCAGACAACACTCAATCATATGACCTACTGAATAGAAGTCTTCAGTAAAGACTTAAAGGTTGAGACCGAGTCTGCATCTCTCACATGGGTAGGCAGACTATTCCATAAAAATAGTGATCTATAGGAGAAAGCCCTGCCTCCAGCCGTTTGCTTAGAAATTCTAGGGACAATTAGGAGGCCTGCGTCTTGTGACCGTAGCGTACGTGTAGGTATGTACGGCAGGACCAACTCGAAAAGATAGGTAGGAGCAAGCCCATGTAACGCTTTATAGGTTAACAGTAAAACCTTGAAATCAGCCCTTGCCTTAACAGGAAGCCAGTGTAGGGAAGCTAGCACTGGAGTAATATGATCAAATTTCTTGGTTCTAGTCAGGATTCTAGCAGACGTATTTAGCACTGACTGAAGTTTATTTAGTGCTTTATCCGGGTAGCCGGAAAGTAGAGCATTGCAGTAGTCTAACCTAGAAGTAACGAAAGCATGGATTCATTTTTCAGCATCATTTTTGGACTGAAATTTTCTGATTTTTGCAATGTTAAGTAGATGGAAAAAAGCTGTCCTTGAAACAGTCTTGATATGTTCGTCAAAAGAGAGATCAGTGTCCAGAGTAACGCCGAGGTCCTTCACAGTTTTATTTGAGACGACTTTACAACCATCAAGAATAATTGTCAGATTTAACAGAATATCTCTTTGTTTCTTGGGACCTAGAACAAGCATCTCTGTTTTGTCCGAGTTTAAAAGTAGATCGTTTTCAGCCATCCACTTCCTTATGTCTGAAACACAGGCTTCTAGCGAGGGCAATTTTGGGGCTTCACCATGTTTCATTGAAATGTACAGCTCTGTCTCATCCGCATAGCAGTGAAAGTTAATATTATGTTTTCGAATGACATCCCCAAGAGGTAAAATATATAGTGAAAACAGTAGTGGTCCTAAAACGTAACCTTGAGGAACACCGAAATGTACAGTTGATTTGTCAGAGGACAAAACATTCACAGAGACAAACTGATATCTTTCCGACAGATAAGATCTAAACCTGGCCAGAACTTGTCCGTGTAGACCAATTTGGGTTTCCAGTCTCTCCAAAAGAAAGTGTGTGATCGATGGTATCAAAGGCAGCACTAAGGTCTAGTAGCACGAGGACAGATGCAGAGCCTCGGTCTGACGCCATTAAAAGGTAATTTACCACCTTCACAAGTGCAGTCTCAGTGCTATGATGGGGTCTAAAACCAGACTGAAGCATTTCGTATACATTGTTTGTCTTCAGGAAGGCAGTGAGTTGCTGCGCAACAGCTTTTTCTAACATTTTTGAGAGGAATGGAAGATTCGATATAGGCCGCTAGTTTTTTTTTTTTTTCTGTGTCAAGGTTTGGCTTTTTCAAGAGAGGCTTTATTACTGCCACTTAGTGAGTTTTGTACACATCCGGTGGATAGAAAGCCGTTTATTATGTTCAAAATAGGAGGGCCAAGCACATGAAGCAGCTCTTTCAGTAGTTAAGTTGGGATAGGATCCAGTATGCAGCTTGAAAGTTTAGAGGCCATGATTATTTTCATCATTGTGTCAAGAGATATAGTACTAAAACACTTAAGTGTCTCTCTTGATCCTAGGTCCTGGCAGAGTTGTGCAGACTCAGGACAGCTTAGCTTTGGAGGAATACGCAGATTTAAAGAGGAGTCCGTAATTTGCTTTCTAATGATCATGATCTTTTCCTCAAAGAAGTTCATGAATTTATTACTGCTGAAGTGAAAGCCATCCTCACTTGGGGAATGCTGCCTTTTAGTTAGCTTTGCAACAGTATCAAAAATAAATTTTGGATTGTTCTTATTTTCCTCAATTAAGTTGGAAAAGTAGGATGATCGAGCAGCAGTGAGGGCTCTTTGATACTGCACGGTACTGTCTTTCCAAGCTAGTCGGAAGACTTCCAGTTTGGTGTGGCGCCATTTCCGTTCCAATTTTCTGGAAGCTTGCTTCAGAGCTCGGGTATTTTCTGTATACCAGGGAGCTAGTTTCTTATGACAGTCACAACACTATCATATGCATAATGTTATGACTTTGCAGCTGTGGCAGACAACCCAAACCTCTGTAGAACTTACACCGCATAGAAGAGGGATGTCCCCTACAATGTTATGGGGCTCAGTGGTATTTGGTACAAGTTGATAAGATTCTTACTAGACTTACTAGGACCAAACCTTCAGTGTTGAACCATAGCATTGTAAGATCACATCTTCATGTTTCTATTTGTTCATCCCGGAAACCCTAGACCCACTCCAATTCCCATACCGCCCCAACAGATGACGCATTCTCTGTTGCACTCCACACTGCCCTTTCCCACCTGGACAAAAGGAACACATATGAGAATGCTGTTCATTGACTACAGCTCAGTGTTCAATTCATTCATCAAATGGCCACCCGGACTATTTCATTATTATTTTAATTTTACTTGATAAAAAAAATATATTTTCTTAACTGCATTGTTGGTTAAGGGCTTGTAAGTAAGCATTTCACGGTAAGGTCTACACCTGTTGTATTCCGCGCAAAATAACATTTGATTTGATTTGTTTGTGTAGGAGGAGTACAGGGCGGAGGGCATCAGCTGGCACAACATTGACTACATCGACAACACAGGCTGCATCAACCTCATCAGTAAGAAGCCCACAGCGCTGCTCCACCTGCTGGATGAGGAGTCCAAGTGAGTCCATTAGACCTCGCTCTGTCAGACCTGGGTCAAAATACGACCCGTGAGTCCACTCCGTCAGACTGGCAAGGAAGTGACTGTGCCTAGGTGATGTTATAGTGGAGAACAATGATAGTCTGTAATGGGAGATATTCAGGTCGCATCATAATGCAT
Source organism: Salvelinus fontinalis (assembly GCF_029448725.1). Classification (NCBI taxonomy): domain Eukaryota; kingdom Metazoa; phylum Chordata; class Actinopteri; order Salmoniformes; family Salmonidae; genus Salvelinus; species Salvelinus fontinalis. The sequence continues at coordinate 7,316 of NW_026602552.1, forward strand.
ACTCTATGAAGTCTTAAAGTATATATAACCTGATATCCGAACAGTCCTCGTCTGATGACAGACCATTTTAATAAGTATATTTTATTTCATTCATAAGCATGGCTGAAATGTGTCATTTTTGTTTCAATACAACATCCTGGTAATTCCCTCTAGATGTGCCGTAACTAAATGGTCTGCCTCCTCCTGATCTGGACACTGACACACTGAATTCCTCCCACTTGAAATAGCTGCAAATCGAGTCCATGGCGCTCTGTGTTTTTCATAGCTCAAGTTCCCCTTAGCCTCTCCCTGTTCCACTCTTCCTGTCCTCTTCCTGTAAGCTGTTGGTTTACTGTGAACACTTCTGGCAGGGGACTGCTGTGCAGCGTCTCTAAAGGTATGAGAGAAAGCAGGAGTTTATCGTCCTCCTCTGGCCAACTACCTTCTCCCTACAGGGAGAGTTTGACTCTTAGGTGTAAATCTAGGATCAGCTCACCCTCCATTAATCCTTCCCTTAGCCATTATCGAAGGAAATATAAAACTGACCTTACTTCAGTGTTCATGGGTGACTACATTCTATGGATGTTGTGGAAGTTGGAACCACACATACGTCTTTGTGCTCCTGTATAACCAGAATCATTATTCAGTAGGGACCAGAAGAGGGGAGCGGAATGAATAGGTGTCTGTCTGTCGTTGTTCCTGCTCGTGTCTCTGTGTTCCTGCTCGTGTCTCTGTGTTCCTGCTCGTGTCTCTGTGTTCCTGCTCGTGTCTCTGTGTTCCTGCTCGTGTCTCTGTGTTTCTGCTCGTGTCTCTGTGTTTCTGCTCGTGTCTCTGTGTTTCTGCTCGTGTCTCTGTGTTCCTGCTCGTGTCTCTGTGTTCCTGCTCGTGTCTCTGTGTTTCTGCTCGTGTCTCTGTGTTTCTGCTCGTGTCTCTTTGTTCCTGCTCGTGTCTCTGTGTTCCTGCTCGTGTCTCTGTGTTTCTGCTCGTGTCTCTGTGTTTCTGCTCGTGTCTCTGTGTCTCTGCTCGTGTCTCTGTGTCTCTGCTCGTGTCTCTGTGTCTCTGCTCGTGTCTCTGCTCGTGTCTCTGCTCGTGTCTCTGCTCGTGTCTCTGCTCGTGTCTCTGCTCGTCTCTCTGCTCGTGTCTCTGCTCGTCTCTCTGCTCGTGTCTCTGCTCGTGTCTCTCTGCTCGTGTCTCTCTGCTCGTGTCTCTCTGCTCGTGTCTCTCTGCTCGTGTCTCTCTGCTCGTGTCTCTCTGCTCGTGTCTCTCTGCTCGTGTCTCTCTGCTCGTGTCTCTCTGCTCGTGTCTCTCTGCTCGTGTCTCTCTGCTCGTGTCTCTGCTCGTGTCTCTGCTCGTGTCTCTGCTCGTGTCTCTGTGTTTCTGCTCGTGTCTCTGTGTTCCTGCTTGTGTATGCATTATGATCCTCCCTGAGACAGGATGACACCAACCCCCCTGCCGTCCTTGTCCCAGCTTCCCCCAGGCCTCTAACCAGACTCTGCTGGACAAGTTCAAGCGGCAGCATGAGGGCAACGGCTACATTGAGTTCCCCGCCGTCATGGAGCCCGCCTTCATCATCCGCCACTACGCCGGCAAGGTCAAATACGGGGTCAAGGTCAGTGTCTGACTGTCTGGGTCAACAAGAGCTTCATGTGTGTGTCATAGCGTCCTAGCTTAAATCATTCCATTGAGTGGAATGGAAATGTCTATAGGACAAACTACTGTTTACTCTGGCAGGAATACTCCTGGAAAGGACCATGTGAAAAGAACATCAGAGCCAGCATGGTTCAGGTTAGCATGGCAGTGTTAAGGTGGGTTCAAGTCAGGCAAGATGTTTCATGCATTTTGTCATACAGTATGCTGTAGCTGACACACACACACACACACATACACACACACACACACACACAGTAATGGGCTGTGAAGACTTACACATACCTGTACAGGATGATTTGTTAATCACTCTCTTGGCCCAGTTCCCTGCTGCACAGTCCTAAAACCCAGACCTCAGACTTGGCAACCAGGAATATATCACACAATGTGCAGGTCTGGGCAGTCGTGTTTCACTCAACTGGTTTCTATGTCGTCTCCTGCGAACAACTTATTCAACCTGTTCATTTCCATGGGATTTACTATTGTTGTGTTTGGATGGAACAAGTCCAAGTAACATTTTACAGCTTGGTTGGAACCACATTGGCAATATATGAGGCATCAATCAATATAATTTCTCTGCGGAGAGGAGCATTAAGAAAGGTTTTAATTAGTGGTGTTGCAATCCAGTTCAAACGGAGTCCATCCTCTATGACACGGCTTCTTTAGTGACATGGTTTAGGAAACCTCAGGAGTTCTGCCATACCGTACACGAAGCTGCCTACCTGTTCCAATGAAAGTCTCACTAGAGAGGAAATTAAAAGCTGAAAAATGTATTGAAGCTGAGCTGAGCTTATATGTACGTTAAACTGAGGGTGAACTGAGTGCAATGCTTAGCTCTTCTCTCACTCTTTCTCTCACACACACTCTCTCTCTTTCTCACCCATACTCTCTCCCTTTCTCTGTCTCTCTCTCCTCTCTCTCTCTCTCTCTCTCTCTCTCTCTCTCTCTCTCTCTCTCTCTCTCTCTCTCTCTCTCTCTCTCTCTCTCTCTCTTACACGTACACCCAGATTCTCCTTTACCCAAATCCAGATAGCAGATGTTCTGAAAGAGCTGCAAAACCTGGACCCATACAAATCAGCTGGGCTTGACAATCTAGACCCTCTATTTCTGAAACTATCCACCGCCATTGTCGCAACCCCAATTACCAGCCTGTTCAACCTCTCTTTCATATCGTCTGAGATCCCCAAGGATTGGAAAGCTGCCGCGGTCATCCCCCTCTTCAAAGGGGGAGACACCCTGGACCCAAACTGTTACAGACCTATATCCATCCTGCCCTGCCTATCTAAGGTCTTCGAAAGCCAAGTTAATAAACAGATCACTGACCATCTAGAATCGCACCGTACCTTCTCCGCTGTGCAATCCGGTTTCCGAGCCGGTCACGGGTGCACCTCAGCTACGCTCAAGGTACTAAAAGATATCATAACCGCCATCGATAAAAGACAGTACTGTGCAGCCGTCTTCATCGACCTGGTCAGGGCTTTCGACTCTGTCAATCACCTCATTCTTATCGGCAGACTCAGTAGCCTCGGTTTTTCTGATGACTGCCTTGCCTGGTTCACCAACTACTTTGCAGACAGAGTTCAGTGTGTCAAATCGGAGGGCATGTTGTCCGGTCCTCTGGCAGTCTCTATGGGGGTACCACAGGGTTCAATTCTCGGGCCGACTCTTTTCTCTGTATATATCAATGATGTTGCTCTTGCTGCGGGCGATTCCCTGATCCACCTCTACGCAGACGACACCATTCTGTATACTTCTGGCCCTTCCTTGGACATTGTGCTATCTAACCTCCAAACAAGCTTCAATGCCATACAACACTCCTTCCGTGTCTCCAAATGCTCTTAAACGCTAGTAAAACCAAATGCATGCTTTTGAACCGTTCGCTGCCTGCACCCGCCCACCCGACTAGCATCACCACCCTTGGACGGCTCCGACCTAGAATATGAGGACATCTATAAATACCTAGGTGTCTGGCTAGACTGTAAACTCTCCTTCCAGACTCATATTAAACATCTCCAATCCAAAATCAAATCAAGAATCGGCTTTCTATTTCGCAACAAAGCCTCCTTCACTCACGCCGCCAAACTTACCCAAGTAAAACTGACTATCCTACCGATCCTCGACTTCGGCGATGTCATCTACAAAATAGCTTCCAGTACTCTACTCAGCAAACTAGATGCAGTTTATCATAGTGCCATCCGTTTTGTTACTAAAACACCTTATACCACCCACCACTGCGACCTGTATGCTCTAGTCGGCTGGCCCTCGTTACATATTCGTCGCCACTGGCTCCAGGTCATCTATAAGTCCATGCTAGGTAAAGCTCCGCCTTATCTCAGTTCACTGGTCAGGATAACAACACCCACCCGTAACACGTCCTCCAGCAGGTATATCTCACTGATCATCCCAAAAGCCAACACCTCATTTGGCCACCTTTCCTTCCAGTTCTCTGCTGCCTGTGACTGGAACGAATTGCAAAAATCGCTGAAGTTGGAGACTTTTATTTCCCTCCCCAACTTTAAACATCTGCTATCTGAGCAGCTAACCCGATCGCTGCAGCTTTACATAGTCCATCTGTAAACAGCGCACCCAATTTACCGACTGTTTTTATTTATTTACTTTTCTGCTCTTTTGCACACCAGTATCTCTACTTGCTCATGATCATCTGATGATTTATCACTCCAGTGTTAATCTGCTAAATTGTAATTATTCGCTCCTATGGCCTATTTATTGCCTACCTCCTCATGCCTTTTGTACACAATGTATATAGACTCATTTTTCTCCCTACTGTGTTATTGACTTGTTTATTGTTTACTCCATGTGTAACTCTGTGTTGTTGTCTGTTCACACTGCTATGCTTTATCTTGGCCAGGTCGCAGTTGTAAATGAGAACTTGTTCTCAACTAGCCTACCTGGTTAAATAAAGGTGAAATAAAAAAAATAAAAAATAAACACTCTCTCCCCTGTTCTCCTTCTCACGCACACTCTCTTTTTTAAAATCTCTGTCTCTCTATCACACTCACGTATCCCCACACAGGACTTCCGGGAGAAGAATACGGACCATATGCGTCCGGACATCGTGGCCCTACTGAAGAGCAGCAAAAACGCCTTCATCTGTGGCCTGATGGGCATCGACCCCCCAGCCACCTTCCGCTGGGCCGTCCTCAGAGCCTTCTTCAGAGCCATGGTGGCCTTCAGGGAGTCTGGGAAGAGACACGTACACAGGAAGACTGGTGAGTGTGCTGCACATTGAGTCCTTTTCCCCCTTTAGGCTCCTGAGTCCTTTTCCCCCTTTAGGCTCCTGGGTCCTTTTCCCCCTTTAGGCTCTTGGGTCCTTTTCCCCGTTTAGGCTCCTGGGTCCTTTTCCCCCTTTAGGCTCCTGGGTCCTTTTCCCCCTTTAGGCTCCTGGGTCCTTTTCCCCCTTTAGGCTCCTGGGTCCTTTTCCCCCTTTAGGCTCCTTTTTAAAGGGAAATGTATATATTTTGTTCCTTCATATTCATCCTCTCCAGCACTACCCAAACATCAACATATGTGAATATTGCACGTTTCCCCTCCTCTCAAGGACATTTTTTTGAGGGAGAAATGATGCACATCATTGCTGTGTATCATTGGATTTTAACCAGTTATGAGTAGGCATTGCCTACTAATTGGTTTGTTATTTTTAATCAAGCCTTAGTAGACATTTAGTAAGCAATTAGAAGGCAATGCTTACTCATCATTGGTTAAAATGATTGGTTAAAATGATGTCATTGGAGAAAAAAAGATATTGCTATATTTTTTACTACAAAAACATAGAAACGCATCATTTTCACACGTGGTGCTGTAGACGATGAAGCTGAAAATTTTTGAAATGTCCCTTTAATTCAAGTGCACCAGTCATAAGGCATACAGAAGTTATGTAGCTGTAAATTATGAGGCGTGCTTGTGGGCGGACCCCAGTGCAGCCAGGGCACAGGCTGTGTCCCATACCCCCCTCTGTTTGTATACTGTAGTGCGTGTGCCTAGTGCTGGTAGTACTGTCCTGCATTCAGTAGCTAGCTCTGCTAGCTTCCGCTCTATATGACTGCCTTCTGTCCCTCAACCCTTTACTCTACAGTGGTGCCTTCTGTCCCTCAACACTTTACTCTACAGTGGTGCCTTCTGTCCCTCAACCCTTTACTCTACAGTGGTGCCTTCTGTCCCTCAACCCTTTACTCTACAGTGGTGCCTTCTGTCCCTCAACCCTTTACTCTACAGTGGTTCCTTCTGTCCCTCAACCCTTTACTCTACAGTGGTGCCTTCTGTCCCTCAACACTTTACTCTACAGTCGTTCCTTCTGTCCCTCAACCCTTTACTCTACAGTGGTGCCTTCTGTCCCTCAACCCTTTACTCTACAGTGGTGCCTTCTGTCCCTCAACCCTTTACTCTACAGTGGTGCCTTCTGTCCCTCAACCCTTTACTCTACAGTGGTGCCTTCTGTCCCTCAACCCTTTACTCTACAGTGGTGCCTTCTGTCCCTCAACCCTTTACTCTACAGTGGTGCCTTCTGTCCCTCAACCCTTTAGTCTACAGTGGTGCCTTCTGTCCCTCAACCCCTTACTCTACAGTGGTGCCTTCTGTCCCTCAACCCTTTAGTCTACAGTGGTGCCTTCTGTCCCTCAACCCTTTACTCTACAGTGGTTCCTTCTGTCCCTCAACCCTTTACTCTACAGTGGTGCCTTCTGTCCCTCAACCCTTTACTCTACAGTGGTGCCTTCTGTCCCTCAACCCTTTACTCTACAGTGGTGCCTTCTGTCCCTCAACCCTTTACTCTACAGTGGTGCCTTCTGTCCCTCAACCCTTTACTCTACAGTGGTGCCTTCCGTCCCTCAACCCTTTACTCTACAGTGGTGCCTTCTGTCCCTCAACCCTTTACTCTACAGTGGTTCCTTCTGTCCCTCAACCCTTTAGTCTACAGTGGTGCCTTCTGTCCCTCAATCCTTTACTCTACAGTGGTGCCTTCTGTCCCTCAACCCTTTACTCTACAGTGGTGCCTTCTGTCCCTCAACCCTTTACTCTACAGTGGTGCCTTCTGTCCCTCAAGCCTTTACTCTACAGTGGTGCCTTCTGTCCCTCAACCCTTTACTCTACAGTGGTGCCTTCTGTCCCTCAACACTTTACTCTATAGTGGTGCCTTCTGTCCCTCAACCCTTTAGTCTACAGTGGTGCCTTCTGTCCCTCAACCCTTTAGTCTACAGTGGTGCCTTCTGTCCCTCAACCCTTTAGTCTACAGTGGTGCCTTCTGTCCCTCAACCCTTTAGTCTACAGTGGTGCCTTCTGTCCCTCAACCCTTTACTCTACAGTGGTGCCTTCTGTCCCTCAACCCTTTACTCTACAGTGGTGCCTTCTGTCCCTCAACCCTTTAGTCTACAGTGGTGCCTTCTGTCCCTCAACCCTTTAGTCTACAGTGGTGCCTTCTGTCCCTCAACCCTTTACTCTACAGTGGTGCCTTCCGTCCCTCAACCCTTTACTCTACAGTGGTTCCTTCTGTCCCTCAACCCTTTAGTCTACAGTGGTGCCTTCTGTCCCTCAACCCTTTAGTCTACAGTGGTGCCTTCTGTCCCTCAACCCTTTACTCTACAGTGGTGCCTTCTGTCCCTCAACCCCTTACTCTACAGTGGTGCCTTCTGTCCCTCAACCCTTTAGTCTACAGTGGTGCCTTCCGTCCCTCAACCCTTTACTCTACAGTGGTGCCTTCTGTCCCTCAACCCTTTAGTCTACAGTGGTGCCTTCTGTCCCTCAACCCTTTACTCTACAGTGGTGCCTTCTGTCCCTCAACCCTTTACTCTACAGTGGTGCCTTCTGTCCCTCAACCCTTTACTCTACAGTGGTGCCTTCTGTCCCTCAACCCTTTACTCTACAGTGGTGCCTTCTGTCCCTCAACCCCTTACTCTACAGTGGTGCCTTCTGTCCCTCAACCCTTTAGTCTACAGTGGTGCCTTCTGTCCCTCAACCCTTTACTCTACAGTGGTGCCTTCTGTCCCTCAACCCTTTAGTCTACAGTGGTGCCTTCTGTCCCTCAACCCTTTACTCTACAGTGGTGCCTTCTGTCCCTCAACCCTTTACTCTACAGTGGTGCCTTCTGTCCCTCAACCCTTTACTCTACAGTGGTGCCTTCTGTCCCTCAACCCTTTACTCTACAGTGGTGCCTTCTGTCCCTCAACCCTTTAGTCTACAGTGGTGCCTTCTGTCCCTCAATCCTTTACTCTACAGTGGTGCCTTCTGTCCCTCAACCCTTTACTCTACAGTGGTGCCTTCTGTCCCT
>NW_026602553.1:0-15218 GCF_029448725.1 Salvelinus fontinalis
GAGGGGGGGGGGGGTGAGAGTGTGTGATAGAGGTGAAAGAGTACAGGTTAGGGGAACAGGTGAGGGGGGGGGGGGGGTGAGAGTGTGATAGAGGTGAAAGAGTGCAGGTTAGGGGAACAGGTGAGGGGGGGGGGGTGAGAGTGTGTGATAGAGGTGAAAGAGTACAGGTTAGGGGAACAGGTGAGAGGGGGGGGGGGGGGTGAGAGTGTGTGATAGAGGTGAAAGAGTGCAGGTTAGGGGAACAGGTGAGGGGGGGGGTGAGAGTGTGTGATAGAGGTGAAAGAGTACAGGTTAGGGGAACAGGTGAGAGGGGGGGGGGGGGGTGAGAGTGTGTGATAGAGGTGAAAGAGTGCAGGTTAGGGGAACAGGTGAGGGGGGGGGGGGTGAGAGTGTGTGATAGAGGTGAAAGAGTGCAGGTTAGGGGAACAGGTGAGAGGGGGGGGGGTGAGAGTGTGTGATAGAGGTGAAAGAGTACAGGTTAGGGGAACAGGTGAGGGGGGGGGGGGGGGGAGAGTGTGTGATAGAGGTGAAAGAGTGCAGGTTAGGGGAACAGGTGAGGGGGGGGGGGGGTGAGAGTGTGTGATAGAGGTGAAAGAGTGCAGGTTAGGGGAACAGGTGAGGGGGGGGGGTGAGAGTGTGTGATAGAGGTGAAAGAGTGCAGGTTAGGGGAACAGGTGAGGGGGGGGGGGGTTGAGAGTGTGTGATAGAGGTGAAAGAGTACAGGTTAGGGGAACAGGTGAGAGGGGGGGGGGGGGGTGAGAGTGTGTGATAGAGGTGAAAGAGTGCAGGTTAGGGGAACAGGTGAGGGGGGGGGGGGTGAGAGTGTGTGATAGAGGTGAAAGAGTGCAGGTTAGGGGAACAGGTGAGAGGGGGGGGGGTGAGAGTGTGTGATAGAGGTGAAAGAGTACAGGTTAGGGGAACAGGTGAGGGGGGGGGGGGGTGAGAGTGTGTGATAGAGGTGAAAGAGTGCAGGTTAGGGGAACAGGTGAGGGGGGGGGGGGGTGAGAGTGTGTGATAGAGGTGAAAGAGTGCAGGTTAGGGGAACAGGTGAGGGGGGGGGGTGAGAGTGTGTGATAGAGGTGAAAGAGTGCAGGTTAGGGGAACAGGTGAGAGGGGGGGGGTGAGAGTGTGTGATAGAGGTGAAAGAGTGCAGGTTAGGGGAACAGGTGAGGGGGGGGGGGTGAGAGTGTGTGATAGAGGTGAAAGAGTGCAGGTTAGGGGAACAGGTGAGGGGGGGGGGTGAGAGTGTGTGATAGAGGTGAAAGAGTGCAGGTTAGGGGAACAGGTGAGAGGGGGGGGGTGAGAGTGTGTGATAGAGGTGAAAGAGTGCAGGTTAGGGGAACAAGTGAGAGGGGGGGGGGGGGGGTGAGAGTGTGTGATAGAGGTGAAAGAGTACAGGTTAGGGGAACAGGTGAGGGGGGGGGGGGGTGAGAGTGTGATAGAGGTGAAAGAGTACAGGTTAGGGGAACAGGTGAGAGGGGGGGGGGGGGGGGTGAGAGTGTGTGATAGAGATGAAAGAGTGCAGGTTAGGGGAACAGGTGGGGGGGGGGGGGGGTGAGAGTGTGTGATAGAGGTGAAAGAGTACAGGTTAGGGGAACAGGTGAGAGGGGGGGGGGGGGGTGAGAGTGTGTGATAGAGGTGAAAGAGTGCAGGTTAGGGGAACAGGTGAGGGGGGGGGGGTGAGAGTGTGTGATAGAGGTGAAAGAGTGCAGGTTAGGGGAACAGGTGAGGGGGGGGGGGGGTGAGAGTGTGATAGAGGTGAAAGAGTACAGGTTAGGGGAACAGGTGAGAGGGGGGGGGGGGGGGTGAGAGTGTGTGATAGAGATGAAAGAGTGCAGGTTAGGGGAACAGGTGAGGGGGGGGGGGGGGGGTGAGAGTGTGTGATAGAGGTGAAAGAGTACAGGTTAGGGGAACAGGTGAGAGGGGGGGGGGGGGTGAGAGTGTGTGATAGAGGTGAAAGAGTGCAGGTTAGGGGAACAGGTGAGGGGGGGGGGTGAGAGTGTGTGATAGAGGTGAAAGAGTGCAGGTTAGGGGAACAGGTGAGAGGGGGGGGGGGGGGGGTGAGAGTGTGTGATAGAGGTGAAAGAGTACAGGTTAGGGGAACAGGTGAGGGGGGGGGGTGAGAGTGTGTGATAGAGGTGAAAGAGTACAGGTTAGGGGAACAGGTGAGGGGGGGGGGGTGAGAGTGTGTGATAGAGGTGGTGAAAGAGTACAGGTTAGGGGAACAGGTGAGAGGGGGGGGGGTGAGAGTGTGTGATAGAGGTGAAAGAGTGCAGGTTAGGGGAACAGGTGAGAGGGGGGGGGGGGGTGAGAGTGTGTGATAGAGGTGAAAGAGTGCAGGTTAGGGGAACAGGTGAGAGGGGGGGGGGGGTGAGAGTGTGTGATAGAGGTGAAAGAGTACAGGTTAGGGGAACAGGTGAGAGGGGGGGGGGGGTGAGAGTGTGTGATAGAGGTGAAAGAGTACAGGTTAGGGGAACAGGTGAGAGGGGGGGGGTGAGAGTGTGTGATAGAGGTGAAAGAGTACAGGTTAGGGGAACAGGTGAGAGGGGGGGGGTGAGAGTGTGTGATAGAGGTGAAAGAGTACAGGTTAGGGGAACAGGTGAGAGGGGGGGGGTGAGAGTGTGTGATAGAGGTGAAAGAGCGCAGGTTAGGGGAACAGGTGAGAGGGGGGGTGAGAGTGTGTGATAGAGGTGAAAGAGTACAGGTTAGGGGAACAGGTGAGGGGGGGGGGGTGAGAGTGTGTGATAGAGGTGGTGAAAGAGTGCAGGTTAGGGGAACAGGTGAGAGGGGGGGGGGTGAGTGTGTGATAGAGGTGGTGAAAGAGTGCAGGTTAGGGGAACAGGTGAGAGGGGGGGGGGTGAGTGTGTGATAGAGGTGGTGAAAGAGTGCAGGTTAGGGGAACAGGTGAGAGGGGGGGGGGGTGAGTGTGTGATAGAGGTGGTGAAAGAGTGCAGGTTAGGGGAACAGGTGAGAGGGGGGGGGTGAGTGTGTGATAGAGGTGGTGAAAGAGTACAGGTTAGGGGAACAGCTGAGGGGGGGGGGGGTGAGAGTGTGATAGAGGTGGTGAAAGAGTGCAGGTTAGGGGAACAGGTGAGAGGGGGGGGGTGAGTGTGTGATAGAGGTGGTGAAAGAGTGCAGGTTAGGGGAACAGGTGAGGGGGGGGGGTGAGAGTGTGTGATAGAGGTGAAAGAGTACAGGTTAGGGGAACAGGTGAGGGGGGGGGGGTGAGAGTGTGTGATAGAGGTGGTGAAAGAGTACAGGTTAGGGGAACAGGTGAGAGGGGGGGGGGTGAGAGTGTGTGATAGAGGTGAAAGAGTGCAGGTTAGGGGAACAGGTGAGAGGGGGGGGGGGGGTGAGAGTGTGTGATAGAGGTGAAAGAGTGCAGGTTAGGGGAACAGGTGAGAGGGGGGGGGGGGTGAGAGTGTGTGATAGAGGTGAAAGAGTACAGGTTAGGGGAACAGGTGAGAGGGGGGGGGGGGTGAGAGTGTGTGATAGAGGTGAAAGAGTACAGGTTAGGGGAACAGGTGAGAGGGGGGGGGTGAGAGTGTGTGATAGAGGTGAAAGAGTACAGGTTAGGGGAACAGGTGAGAGGGGGGGGGTGAGAGTGTGTGATAGAGGTGAAAGAGTACAGGTTAGGGGAACAGGTGAGAGGGGGGGGGTGAGAGTGTGTGATAGAGGTGAAAGAGCGCAGGTTAGGGGAACAGGTGAGAGGGGGGGTGAGAGTGTGTGATAGAGGTGAAAGAGTACAGGTTAGGGGAACAGGTGAGGGGGGGGGGGTGAGAGTGTGTGATAGAGGTGGTGAAAGAGTGCAGGTTAGGGGAACAGGTGAGAGGGGGGGGGTGAGTGTGTGATAGAGGTGGTGAAAGAGTGCAGGTTAGGGGAACAGGTGAGAGGGGGGGGGGTGAGTGTGTGATAGAGGTGGTGAAAGAGTGCAGGTTAGGGGAACAGGTGAGAGGGGGGGGGGGTGAGTGTGTGATAGAGGTGGTGAAAGAGTGCAGGTTAGGGGAACAGGTGAGAGGGGGGGGGTGAGTGTGTGATAGAGGTGGTGAAAGAGTACAGGTTAGGGGAACAGCTGAGGGGGGGGGGGGTGAGAGTGTGATAGAGGTGGTGAAAGAGTGCAGGTTAGGGGAACAGGTGAGAGGGGGGGGGTGAGTGTGTGATAGAGGTGGTGAAAGAGTGCAGGTTAGGGGAACAGGTGAGAGGGGGGGGGGGTGAGTGTGTGATAGAGGTGGTGAAAGAGTGCAGGTTAGGGGAACAGGTGAGAGGGGGGGGGTGAGTGTGTGATAGAGGTGGTGAAAGAGTGCAGGTTAGGGGAACAGGTGAGGGGGGGGGGGGGGTGAGAGTGTGTGATAGAGGTGAAAGAGTGCAGGTTAGGGGAACAGGTGAGAGGGGGGGGGTGAGAGTGTGTGATAGAGGTGAAAGAGTACAGGTTAGGGGAACAGGTGAGAGGGGGGGGGGTGAGAGTGTGTGATAGAGGTGAAAGAGTACAGGTTAGGGGAACAGGTGAGAGGGAGGGGGGTGAGTGTGTGTGATAGAGGTGAAAGAGTACAGGTTAGGGGAACAGGTGAGAGGGGGGGGGGGGTGAGAGTGTGTGATAGAGGTGAAAGAGTACAGGTTAGGGGAACAGGTGAGAGGGGGGGAGCGAGGAAGACAAGTGATGGAGTGTACACAGAGCGAACTTAGCGAGAAACAAAAAAAAGAAAGACAGAGAGAGGGATGAATGAGGTCTAATCAGCCAGTGATATTATTGGCCACCATCTTCTCCGTCCTCTCCAGCCCAGTCTCTGTGACATCAGCAGAATCCAACTCCTCTTCCTCCTCACTCTGCACTCCCCCCTCCTCCTCCTCCTCCTCTTCCTCATCCTCCTCTGTGCTGTCCTGGCTCTTCCCCAGCTGAAGGTTCTCAAGTGTCTTAGACACCCAGCACTCAATACGGCTGATGACCGCAGGCACCTCCACAGAGATGGGCTCTGGTGTGTACTCTTCCTCCTCCTCCTCCTCTTCCTCTGCCTCCTCCAGCATACCGGGGACTAGGGTGGAGGTGGTGGAGGTGATGGAGGAGTTGAGGAGGTCCCTGCAGCTCCCATCCAAACTGCCTGTCTCCGTGCTCTGCTGGGAGGCCAGCTCCAAGCGGTCGTCTGCCCGGCCCTCCTCTCTCTCCCCCGGGCCTGAGCCTGGAGCAGGGACGGCTGCTCTGAGCTGGAGGGTAGTGGAGTAAGGGCTGCGGTTGGTGGTGGTGGAGGGGGGCTGGTTGTCTCTCTGCAACCCAGAGGAAGCAGCAGGATGGCTGGGTTTAGCCTCCACAGGCTCCAGCCCATCTGACGACTCCACCATGCTCCTCCAGTTGGTCTCTGAGGAGAGACATTTCACATTATATTCACATGTAAAGAGAGACCTCTATGATCTCAGACATAGGTCAGAGTCAGGGTTAAAGGTCGGGATCAGGGTCATCTCTTACCGTACTCCTTCTCGTTGACCTCAGAGATGGGTTCAGAGATGACAGAGCAGAAGGAGATGGCAGAGGCAGCGGAGGGGTTCCTGGAGTGGCCCATGTGGTGGGTGACCTTCTTGACGTTCTTCAGCGCCTCCTCAGCCTGCTCCTGCTCCAGCGCTGACACCATGTCCTTGTAGGACTTACGAGCATCCTCCGTCAGAGACACTAACCGGTTAAACAGACCCTAGAGGAGGGTGGAGAGGGAGGGGTGGAGGACGGGGAGAGGGGAAAGAGAAAGACAGACTTTACACACTTCCATTTGCTTTTTTTCTGTAAAAACTTACAGTATTAAAGGTGTTATAAACATGCAGACAGGTTGTGTTCAATGTCTTACCTCTGCTCCAGAGAAGTTGAAGACGCCCACCACACTGACCGGCACCAGTTTGTTGACACAGCGTCCGAGAGCCTTCCTACCCAGAGCAAACACAAACGGGATCTCCTGTTCTCTGGCCATGGCTATGACGTTGTACAGAGCCTCATCTAGACCCCCTGCAATAGACAACACACAGTCACTAGTTATGTAGAAGATTGATGCAGCCTGTGCTGAGCATATTAATATGCTACCGCCCTCTGGTGGACACTTAAATGGCCATTGGGGATGAATATTTGAAATATTCAGAAACTTAGCATGCATTTGGAACCCCACACCCCAAGATCAGGGTGATGTTCAGTTAGGCACACTAGCTAAATGCTTAGCAACCGCAAAAACAAAAACCTCGTGTTCTTATTGGACCTGGTTGAGTAGTACACTCTGGGGTTCACTCCTTTTCAAAAAACATAACCCAGGATTAATGACAAGAATGACCCCTGACCTTTGGCCTGGATCTTCTCACAGTTGGGTGAGATGAGGACACACTTGATCTTGTGGAGCTTCATGTGTTTGGTGACCTCTCTAAGGCCCATGACCAGTCTGCGTTTGGTCTTGGCTTTGCTGGGGTCCTTCTGATAAACCCTCTCCTGGAACCGGACCAGTTCCTGCAGCAGCATCGTCACACTCTCATCTATCTCCTTATTCAACACCTGATTACAGTACCTGGAGACAGAGAGAAACACACACTAATATTATAAAACACATTCATCTATCTCCTTATTCAACACCTGGAGACAGAGACATTAATATTAAAACATACATCAGATTGTTAAACAGCCATCACTAACACAGAGGCTACTGCCTACATACAGACTTGAAATCATTGGCCACTTTAATAAATGGATCAATAGTCACTTTAATAATGCCACTTTAATAATGTTTACATATCTTACATACGCATCTCATATGTAAACTCAGCAAAAAAAGAAACATCCCTTTTTCAGGACCCTGTCTTTCAAAGATAATTTGTAAAAATAGAAATATCTCCACAGATCTTCATTATAAAGGGTTTAAACACTGTTCCCATGCTTGTTCAATGACCCATAAACAATTAATGAACATGGAGCTGTGGAACGGTCGTTTAGACACTAACAGCTTACAGGCGGTAGGCAATTAAGGTCACAGTTATGAAAACTTAGGAGACTAAAAAGAGGCCTTTTTACTGACTCTGAAAAACAACAAAAGAAAGATGCCCAGGGTCCCTGCTCATCTGCGTGAACGTGCCTTAGGCATGCTGCAAGGAGGCATGAGGACTGCAGATGTGTCCGTACTGTGAGACGCCTAAGACAGCGCTACAGGGAGACAGGATGGACAGCTGATCATCCTCGCAGTGGCAGACCACGTGTAACAACACCTGCACAGGATCGGTAGATCTGAACATCACACCTGCGGGACAGGTACAGGATGGCAACAACTGCCCGCGTTACACCAGGAACGCACAATCCCTCCATCGGTGCTCAGACTGTCCGCAATAGGCTGAGAGAGGCTGGACTGAGGGCTTGTAGTCCTGTTGTATAGCAGGTCCTCACCAGACATCACCGGCAACAACGTCGCCAATAGGCACAAACCCACTGTTACTGGACCAGACAGGACTGGCTAAAAGTACTCTTCACCGACGAGTCACAATTTGGCTCACCAGGGGTGATGGTCGGATTCGCGTTTATCGTCGAAGGAATGAGCGTTACACCGAGGCCTGTACTCTGGAGCGGGATTGATTTGGAGGTGGAGGGTCCGTCATGGTCTGGGGCGGTGTGTCACAGCATCATCGTACTGAGCTTGTTGTCATTGCAGGCAATCTCAACGCTGTGCGTTACAGGGAAGACATCCTCCTCCCTCATGTGGTACCCTTCCTACAGGCTCATCCTGACATGACCCTCCAGCATGACAATGCCACCAGCCATACTGCTCGTTCTGTGTGTGATTTCCTGCAAGACAGCAATGTCAGTGTTCTGCCATGGTCAGCGAAGAGCCCGGATCTCAATCCCTTTGAGCAAGTCTGGGACCTGTTGGATCGGAGGGTGAGGGCCATTCCCCCCAGAAATGTCTGGGAACTTGCAGGTGTCTTGGTGGAAGAGTGGGATCTCACAGCAAGAACTGGCAAATCTGGTTCAGTCCATGAGGAGGAGATGCACTGCAGTACTTAATGCAGCTGGTGGCCACACCAGATACTGACTGTTACTTTTGATTTTGACCCCCCCCCTTTGTTCAGGAACACATTATTCAATTTATGTTAGTCACATGTCTGTGGAACTTGTTCCGTTTGTGTCTCAGTTGTTGAATCTTGTTATGTTCATACAAATATTTACACGTTAAGTTTGCTGAAAATAAACGCAGTTGACAGTGAGAGGACGTTTCTTTTTTGCTGAGTTTATATACTGTATTTTAAACCATCTACAGTATCTTGTCTATGCCGCTCGGTCATCCCTCATCCATATATTTATATGTATATATTCTTATTCCATTCCTTTACTTAGATTTGTGTGTATTAGGTATTTGTTGTGGAATTGTTAGATTACTTGTTAGATATTACTGCACTGTCGGAACTAGAAGTACAAGCATTTCTCTATACTCGCATTAACATCTGCTAACCATCTCCTTATTCAACACCAGGTTACAGTACTTGGAGACAGTGATAGAGAGGGACTAGGGTTAGGTCACATTTGGGGAGGCCTCTTCAACGATATGCTACTCCAAATACTGCAATATCCCATATAATCGTTTTGCGCCGTTAATGACCACATCATTCCAGACTGTGCAATTTAAAAAAATCTTATTTACGATATTGGTCACATTATCATTAAATAATCGTAGTATGGCAAAAAAATAAGGCTTAGTTCATTAATTTAGCCTTAAATGCACAGTTTTGATTTGTACATTTCAATTAGAGTACAGTCTTGCACATCACAATATATCGTCAATGTCAAATATCCCAATATTAGATGTAATCATATATCGGCCCAACCTTAAGAGGAACACACACAAACAGGTTAACACACACACAAACCACGTTCACACACACAATTAGAAAACACTCACACACCATTGTGTAGTTCAGTGGTTCCCAACTCCAGTCCAACACCACAGTTTTGTTGTAGCCCCAGACAAACCCCTGATTCAACTAAACATCATCCCCTCTGAGTGGAATCAGGTGAGTTTGTCCAGGGCTACAACAATGTGTACTGTTGGGGGGACTGGAGTTGGGAAACACTGGGCTAATATATGGTATGATATGGTGTGAGGAAGAGAGGAGAGGCATAGAGAGCTAGTAGGATGTCTGACACAGTGCTTAAGGGATGGAATGAGACAAAGGGCCTACAGCCCAAGACATTAATAAACAAAGCAGTGCCTGTCTGTGTGTACGTACAAGTCCTTATTGTATAGCCCTGCTCTAAATGCTTCTGTGTTGCTAACCCACCAAATGAGTGTGTGACATTTGAACCACTAGGATTCTCAGTACCAAGCAATTTCTGTGTGTGTGTGTGTGTGTGTGAGAGAGACTCACTCTCTGAAGCGGCGGCTGTGTATCTTGGTGATGGCGTTAGAGGCCATGGGGCTGCCGATGCCGGAGGAGCCAGGGGATCCCTGGGAAACAGGCGTGATGCTGTACGGAGAGTTCTGACTGGCCGGGGACAGGGACGCGTCATCACTGGGCACGCTCAGACCGTTCTCTACAGGAAACAGACGGTGCAGAATATCACAGGGGGGTATATTAGACAACACCACGTCATACACGCAGATCAGTAGGACCCTTAGATTTGCAAGAATTCACTTTAAGACCAAGGGAATGGCCTAAAATGAGCAAACTCTGCCAAGGTCCCGTTTGAGGTCATCAGTGAAGTGTAGCTCCTCCTCTCTCTGACCCCTGACCCTGTACCTACCCTCCTGAGAGGCAGGTTCCCGTGTGAGGTCGTCAGTGAAGTGTAGCTCATCTTCTCCCTGTTCTTCCTGGCTGGTAGCAATCTGATCCACACACCCCTTCCCCCTCTTCCCCTCACGCTCCTTCAGAATGATCTACACAGAGAGAACAGAGACTGGGTTAGACCAACACACCCCTTCCCCCTCACGCTCCTTCAGAATGATCTACACAGAGAGAACAGAGACTGGGTTAGACCAACACACCCCTTCCCCCTCAGACACACATTGAGATCTATCTTCTCCTCCTCTCACCTTCTTCAGGGCGGTGGGTCGTTTGACTTTAGGGATCTCTCTCTCCTTCCCTCTCTTCAGGCGTGGAGCGCTGGAGTCCAGCATGTTGAGGGGGGCAGAGTGGGCCTGCTGGGCCTTCAACATTGATACTATACCTGACCCTGCTCCCGGCCCGGCACCATGGAACGGGGCTGCTGTACCCACTGGAGAGCGAGAGAGGGCAGTCAGAGAGAGAGAAAGGGTGAGTGACGGTGCAGTGTGTGGGGTGCCGTGTGTGTGGTGCGGTGCAGTGTGTGTGGTGCAGTGCAGTGTGGGGTGCGGTGCGGTGCAGTATGTGGGGTGCGGTATGTGTGGTGCGGTGCAGTGTGTGTGTGGGGGGGTGTGGTGCAGTGTGTGTGGGTGTGGGGCAGTGTGTGTGTGTGTGTGGAGTGAGGTGCAGTGTGTGGGGCAGTGTGTGTGTGTGTGTGTGTGTGTGAGTGAGGTGTGGTGCAGTGTGTGTGTGTGTGTGTGAGTGAGTGAGGTTCAGTGTGTGTGTGTGTGCGGTGTGGTGCAATGTGTGTGTGTGCGGTGCGGTGCAGTGTGTGGGGGGGTGCGGTGCGGTGCAGTGTGTGTGTGTGGAGTGCGGTGCGGTGTGTGTGTGTGTGTGTGTAGTGTGGGGGGGTGCGGTGTGTGTGCGTGTGTGCGGTGTGTGTGTGTGTGGGTGCGGTGTGTGTGTGTGTGTGGGTGCGGTGTGTGTGTGTGTGTGGGTGCGGTGTGTGTGTGGGTGCGGTGTGTGTGTGTGTGTGGGGTGCGGTGTGTGGGGTGCGGTGTGCGGTGTGTGTGGGTGCGGTGTGTGTGGGTGCGGTGTGTGTGGGTGCGGTGTGTGTGGGTGCGGTGTGTGTGGGTGCGGTGTGTGTGGGCAGTGTGTGTGTGCAGTGTGTGTGTGCAGTGTGTGTGTGCAGTGTGTGTGTGTGTGTGTGCAGTGTGTGTGTGTGTGTGTGTGCAGTGTGTACCTGTGAAGGACAGTGGTTTAGTATTGGTTATTTGTCGAGCCTTCATGGCCTGCTGCTGTTTCTCCAGAGCAGCCAGCATGTCTCCCAGGTCCAACTGGACTGGAGTCTTACTCTTCTTCCCTGCTGCTTTGGTCAGTGCCTCCTACAGGGAACAGCAACACTGGCTCAGCACACTCAGACGTAGTACAATACAACT
This sequence comes from Salvelinus fontinalis, assembly GCF_029448725.1. Taxonomy (NCBI): domain Eukaryota; kingdom Metazoa; phylum Chordata; class Actinopteri; order Salmoniformes; family Salmonidae; genus Salvelinus; species Salvelinus fontinalis. Next base: position 11,199 of record NW_026602553.1, read on the forward strand.
AGCAACCGCTTTTCCATTATAGTCCTGCGCTATGACTAGCTGACAGTGCATGCTGGTATCTGTAGTTTTATGTGAAAAGCTAACAGAATGCTTGCTGGTGCTTGTAGTTATCTGTGATTAGCTAACTGTAATTTCCTAGCTGACACTGCATGCTGGTATCTGTAGTTTCCTAGCTAGCTAAGATATTGTATGCTGGTACCTGTAGTTTCCTCTGCTCCATGCTGATCTCAGAGTACTCCTGTGCTGTAGCCAGGGCAGCGGCCAGGGCCTTCTTCCTCTGACTCTTGGCCCTCTTGGGGACGGAGGTGGTGATGGGGATGGGGGTCTGGACGATGTTGATGGGAGAGTTCTCTGGAAGGTTATCCAGCTGGAGAGAGGAGGAGGGGGACGGGGGGGGGGGTTACTACTGGGATAGATTGTTTTGTGGTCAACCTTTCTACTCATTTTGGTGCAAAAAAAACAAAAAACAAGTGAAATTCTCAAGGAAGGAAGGAAGGAGAGATTAACCGGTCTCTCACCAGGTTCTTGGTTAGTTTGGACTGGTGTTGGTTCTGGGAAGGGTTAGGGTCTGGTTTGATGTTCCTCTGTGCCCCTCCTGAGACCAGCTCTGGAAACTCATCCTCATCCTGAAACAGACTTTAGAATTGACCAAACACCTAACTTGTACAGCTGTAACATACCATTACACACTGACTGAGGACTAGTTCACACAATACCTCCGCTTTCTACATCTACAGCCTCACTAACTCCTAATACACAGTGACCAAGATGGAAACAAACGATACACGAAGAACTGAAATCTCCTATGAATGGAGATACAGGATTTACATGACAGTTGTATCTCAAGTAAGGATTTGATTCCAACTGAAATGCATATTGTCAAATACAGAATTTCATGTAGACATCTCCCACCTCAAAGTAGAGGGGCTCAGGAGCAAGCACCGTCCCAGGGCCCAGTCCGGGCTGGAGCCGTCTCTGCCGCAGACCACAGTTGCTGTCTGCGGGGGTGGGGTTAGAACAGACACGCCCCCCTGAGTACCCTGCATGGAAGTCCTGCTGGGGGTGAGAGGGTCAGTCAGAGATTTAATTACAGTTGCCCAGGTGAGGTCAAGATTTCCTCAGAGGCCCATTGTACCTGCGAGTAGTTTCTCTGATCAGGGGTCTTCCCTGTCCGTTGGAATGGGGTGGTCCTGTTGTCTGACCACGGCCTCGGAGAGGCCTGAGACGCTACGTTCACCCAGCTTACCGCTACACACACAGAGAGAGAGAGACAAATACAAAGGTAATACAGGACACAGCCAAGGGGAAAGGCTATGTAATCATGTCTCTTATCAGAAATCAAATGATGAATCATAAAGACAAAGCCTACCTGTCATTACACCTGCATCCACTCCCTGTAGCGACACAGAGAGAGACACAGAGACAGAGAGAGACACAGAGACAGAGAGAGACACAGAGACAGAGAGAGACACAGAGACACAGAGACAGAGAGAGACACAGAGACAGAGAGAGACACAGACACAGAGACAGAGAGAGACACAGACACAGAGACAGAGAGAGACACAGAGACAGAGAGAGACACAGAGACAGAGAGAGACACAGAGACAGAGAGAGACACAGAGACAGAGAGAGACACAGAGACACAGAGACAGAGAGAGACACAGAGACAGAGAGAGACACAGAGACACAGAGACAGAGAGAGACACAGAGACAGAGAGAGACACAGAGACAGAGAGAGACACAGAGACACAGAGACAGAGAGAGACACAGAGACAGAGAGAGACACAGAGACAGAGAGAGACACAGAGACAAAGAGAGACACAGAGACAGAGAGACACACAGAGACAGAGAGAGACACAGAGACAGAGAGAGACACAGAGACAGAGAGAGACACAGAGACAGAGAGAGACACAGAGACAGAGAGAGACACAGAGACAGAGAGAGACACAGAGAGAGACAGAGAGAGACAGAGCGAGACAGAGCGAGACAGAGACAGAGCGAGACACAGAGACAGAGCGAGACACAGAGACAGAGAGAGAGAGACACAGAGACAGAGAGAGAGAGACACAGAGACAGAGAGAGACACAGAGACAGAGAGAGACACAGAGAGAGACACGGATACAGAGAGACACAGAGACAGAGAGAGACACAGAGACAGAGAGAGACACAGAGACAGAGAGAGACACAGAGACAGAGAGAGACACAGAGACAGAGAGAGACACAGAGACAGAGAGAGACACAGAGACAAAGAGAGACACAGAGACAGAGAGAGACACAGAGACAGAGAGACACACAGAGACAGAGAGAGACACAGAGACAGAGAGAGACACAGAGACAGAGAGAGACACAGAGACAGAGAGAGACACAGAGACAGAGAGAGACACAGAGACAGAGAGAGACACAGAGACAGAGAGAGACAGAGAGAGACAGAGCGAGACAGAGACAGAGCGAGAGACAGAGACAGAGCGAGAGACAGAGCGAGAGAGAGCGAGACAGAGACAGAGAGACAGAGCGAGAGACAGAGACAGAGCGAGAGACAAAGCGAGAGAGAGCGAGACAGAGACAGAGAGACAGAGCGAGAGACACAGAGACAGAGAGAGCGAGAGACAGAGACAGAGAGAGCGAGAGACAGAGACAAAGACAGAGCGAGAGACACAGAGACAGAGCGAGAGACACAGAGATAGAGCGAGAGACACAGAGACAGAGCGAGAGACAGAGCGACAGAGCGACAGAGCGACAGAGAGACAGAGAGACAGAGAGACAGAGAGACAGAGAGACAGAGAGACAGAGAGACAGAGAGACAGAGAGACACAGAGACAGAGAGACAGAGAGACAGAGAGACACAGAGACAGAGCGAGAGACACAGAGACAGAGCGAGAGACACAGAGACAGAGAGACAGAGAGACAGAGAGACAGAGAGACAGAGAGACAGAGAGACAGAGAGACAGAGAGACAGAGAGACAGAGAGACAGAGAGACAGAGAGACAGAGCGAGAGACAGAGACAGAGACAGAGACAGAGACAGAGACAGAGACAGAGACAGAGACAGAGACAGAGACAGACACAGAGACAGACACAGAGACAGACACAGACACAGAGACAGACACAGAGACAGACACAGAGACAGACACAGACACAGACACAGACACAGAGACAGACACAGAGACAGAGAGAAAGACACAGAGACAGAGAGAGAGAGAGGGAAGAAGCATGTCAGATATTTCACTTGAGTCATGCAGGTGAAGGTTAGGTTATAGCTAGGTCTGGGGTCAGGGTTATGTGTTTGAGACTACAGTACTATAGAGTTAGGGTAAGGGATAGGGCCTACCATCGTAGGAGCTGTGGTAGAGTGTTCTGGAGCCCCGGGGCTACAGTAGTGTTTGAGTTTACAGTAGTGTTTGGGTTTACAGTAGTTAACAGTACTATAAAGTAGTAAATGGTTAGGGTTAAAGGGGGGCTTACCGTAGGAGCTACAGCAGCGTGGGCAGTGTGTTGCGTAGCACCCGGGGCCTGATAGTTATGTTGGAGACCACAGTACTACACAGCAGTATAGTGTTGGGTCTACCACCGGGTTAGAGTTAGGGCTTACCGTAGGAGCTACAGCAGCGTGGGCAGTGTGTTGCGTAGCACCCGGGGCCTGATAGTTATGTTGGAGACCACAGTACTACACAGCAGTATAGTGTTGGGTCTACCACCGGGTTAGAGTTAGGGCTTACCGTAGGAGCTACAGCAGCGTGGGCAGTGTGTTGCGTAGCACCCGGGGCCTGATAGTTATGTTGGAGACCACAGTACTACACAGCAGTATAGTGTTGGGTCTACCACCGGGTTAGAGTTAGGGCTTACCGTAGAAGCTACAGCAGCGTGGGCAGTGTGTTGCGTAGCACCCGGGGCCTGATAGTTATGTTGGAGACCACAGTACTACACAGCAGTATAGTGTTGGGTCTACCACCGGGTTAGAGTTAGGGCTTACCGTAGGAGCTACAGCAGCGTGGGCAGTGTGTTGCGTAGCACCCGGGGCCTG
>NW_026602554.1:0-1185 GCF_029448725.1 Salvelinus fontinalis
TGAATCCCAGCCCTATACCCCAGCCCCTCTCACCTCCTTGAATCCCAGCCCTATACCCCAGCCCCTCACCTCCTCGAATCCCAGCCCTATACCCCAGCCCCCCTCACCTCCTTGAATCCCAGCCCTATACCCCAGCCCCTCACCTCCTTGAATCCCAGCCCTATACCCCAGCCCCCCTCACCTCCTTGAATCCCAGCCCCAGCCCTATACCCCAGCCCATCTCACCTCCTTGAATCCCAGCCCTATACCCCAGCCCCTCTCACCTCCTTAAATCCCAGCCCCAGCCCTAACACCCAGCCCCCCTCACCTCCTTCAATCCCAGCCCTATACCCCAGCCCCTCTCACCTCCTTGAATCCCAGCCCTATACCCCAGCCCCTCTCACCTCCTTAAATCCCAGCCCCAGCCCTAACACCCAGCCCCCCTCACCTCCTTCAATCCCAGCCCTATACCCCAGCCCCTCACCTCCTTCAATCCCAGCCTATACCCCAGTCCCTTTCACCTCCTTGAATCCCAGCCCCAGCCCTATACCCCAGCCCCTCTCACCTCCTTGAATCCCAGCCCTATACCCCAGCCCCCCTCACCTCCTCGAATCCCAGCCCTATACCCCAGCCCATCTCACCTCCTTGAATCCCAGCCCTATACCCCAGCCCCTCTCACCTCCTTGAATCCCAGTCCTATACCCCAGCCCATCTCACCTCCTTGAATCCCAGCCCCAGCCCTATACCCCAGCCCCCCTCACCTCCTTGAATCCCAGCCCTATACCCCAGCCCCTCTCACCTCCTTGAATCCCAGCCCTATACCCCAGCCCCCCTCACCTCCTTGAATCCCAGCCCTATACCCCAGCCCCTCTCACCTCCTTGAATACCAGCCCTATACTCCAGCCCTATACCCCAGCCCTATACCCCAGCCCATCTCACCTCCTTGAATCCCAGCCCCAGCCCTATACCCCAGCCCCTCTCACCTCCTTGAATCCCAGCCCTATACCCCAGCCCCTCTCACCTCCTTGAATCCCAGCCCCAGCCCTATACCCCAGCCCATCTCACCTCCTTGAATACCAGCCCTATACCCCAGCCCATCTCACCTCCTTGAATCCCAGCCCTATACCCCAGCCCCTCTCACCTCCTTGAATACCAGCCCTATACCCCAGCCCATCTCACCTCCTTGAATCCCAGCCCCAGCCCTAT
>NW_026602554.1:1308-15161 GCF_029448725.1 Salvelinus fontinalis
ACCCCAGCCCCTCTCACCTCCTTGAATCCCAGCCCTATACCCCAGCCCATCTCACCTACTTGAATCCCAGCCCTATACCCCAGCCCCTCTCACCTCCTTGAATCCCAGCCCTATACCCCAGGCCTATACCCCAGCCCTATACCCCAGTCCTAACACCCAGTCCCTCTCACCTCATTGAATCCCTGCTCCAGTCCTATACCCCAGCCCTATACCCCAGCCCTATACCCCAGCCCCTCTCACCTCCTTGAATCCCTGCTCCAGACTCTTGAACTCCATGATAAAGTCCAGTTCCTGAGTGCGTTGGTTGGACAGCATCACCAGCCTGTGAACCAGCTCATCCACCTGATCATACAGACCAGCCACAACCTCTACGGCATCTCTGGAGGGACACACAGAGGGAGAGAGATAGTCCTTTAGACTTCCAGCAGCACAGAGAGAGGCAGGCTCCTTTAGAAGACAGTACAGTAGTTCCTCAGTCCAATACAACTTTTCCTCTTTCTTTGCACAGTAGAAACAGGACACTTTCAGCTAGGATAGACTCTCTCTGACTCAGAGGACAGCTAGGATAAACTCTCTGACTCAGAGGACAGCTAGGATAGACTCTCTCTTGACTCAGAGGACAGCTAGGATAGACTCTCTCTGACTCAGAGGACTATCTTTCACCAAAATCAAACTTCTGATGTTTTAACTGTAGAAGAAAGATGAGAGTGTAATGTCGACCGTCCTCTCTGAAGAAAAGTATTTCCCCCCTCAGAGTGCTGTTCTTTAGTCGACGCTAGTCAGAGCCGATCTGTGGTACTACTGCACACTGTGGTCATCACTGACACGGACTGATAGGGCAGGCTGACATCTCACTGGATCACCAGTTGAATTGATCGACATGGGATTGGATGTTTTGATTGAGTTGAGGGATGAGAGATGAGAGTTTTGATTGGATGAGCTGGTTTGAGTGACAGAGCTTCGTGTGTGTGTGTGTGTGTGTGTGTGTGTGTGTACTCTACCGTGTCTATCTGCTTCCTTGTCCGTTGTGTGTGTGTGTGTGTGTGTGTGTGTGTGTGTGTGTGTGTGTGTACTCCACCATGTCTATCTGCTTCCTTGTCCGTTGTGTGTGTGTGTGTGTACTCCACCATGTCTATCTGCTTCCTTGTCCGTTGTGTGTGTGTGTGTGTGTGTGTGTGTGTGTGTGTGTGTGTGTGTGTGTGTGTGTGTGTGTGTGTGTACTCCACCATGTCTATCTGCTTCCTTGTCCGTTGTGTGTGTGTGTGTGTGTGTGTGTGTGTGTGTGTGTGTGTGTGTGTGTGTGTACTCCACCATGTCTATCTGCTTCCTTGTCCGTTGTCCGTTGTGTGTGTGTGTGTGTGTGTGTGTGTGTGTGTGTGTGTGTGTGTGTACTCCACCATGTCTATCTGCTTCCTTGTCCGTTGTCCGTTGTGTGTGTGTGTGTGTGTGTGTGTGTGTGTGTGTGTGTGTGTGTGTGTGTGTGTGTGTGTGTGTGTGTGTACTCCACCATGTCTATCTGCTTCCTTGTCCGTTGTGTGTGTGTGTGTGTGTGTGTGTGTGTGTGTGTGTGTGTGTGTGTGTGTGTGTGTGTGTGTGTGTGTGTGTGTGTGTGTGTGTGTGTGTGTGTGTGTGTGTGTGTGTGTGTATGTGTGTGTGTGTGTGTGTGTGTGTGTGTGTGTGTGTACTCCACCATGTCTATCTGCTTCCTTGTCCGTTGTGTGTGTGTGTGTGTGTGTGTGTGTGTGTGTGTGTGTGTGTGTGTGTGTGTGTGTGTGTGTGTGTGTGTGTGTGTGTGTGTGTGTGTGTGTGTGTGTGTGTGTGTGTGTGTGTGTGTGTGTGTGTGTTGTTAAGGAAACATTCGCTCAGGGCTCCAGCAGCAGACACTGACTGAGTACATTGTGAAGGAAGCCTGGGCTGAAGCCCTGGTGGATGAGGACAACATGACTTCATAGCCCCTAGCTGGCTCTACTGTAGTCCAGTATTACAGTACACTGCATTGTCCTCACGTTATACTGTACAGCCATACTCTGTTTCCCCTACAGTTAGACCAACTCACACACAACAGTTAGACCAACTCACACACACAACAGTTAGCCCAACTCACACACACAACAGTTAGACCAACTCACACACAACAGTTAGTCCAACTCACACACACAACAGTTAGTCCAACTCACACACACAACAGTTAGTCCAACTCACACACACACAACAGTTAGACCAACTCACACACAACAGTTAGTCCAACTCACACACACAACAGTTAGTCCAACTCACACACAACAGTTAGTCCAACTCACACACAACAGTTAGTCCAACTCACACACAACAGTTAGTCCAACTCACACACAACAGTTACCCCAACTCACACACAACAGTTACCCCAACTCACACACAACAGTTAGTCCAACTCACACACAACAGTTAGTCCAACTCACACACAACAGTTACCCCAACTCACACACAACAGTTAGTCCAACTCACACACAACAGTTAGTCCAACTCACACACAACAGTTAGTCCAACTCACACACAACAGTTAGTCCAACTCACACACAACAGTTACCCCAACTCACACACAACAGTTAGTCCAACTCACACACAACAGTTAGTCCAACTCACACACAACAGTTAGTCCAACTCACACACAACAGTTACCCCAACTCACACACAACAGTTAGTCCAACTCACACACAACAGTTAGTCCAACTCACACACAACAGTTAGTCCAACTCACACACAACAGTTAGTCCAACTCACACACAACAGTTAGTCCAACTCACACACAACAGTTAGTCCAACTCACACACAACAGTTACCCCAACTCACACACAACAGTTAGTCCAACTCACACACAACAGTTAGTCCAACTCACACACAACAGTTAGTCCAACTCACACACAACAGTTACCCCAACTCACACACAACAGTTACCCCAACTCACACACAACAGTTACCCCAACTCACACACAACAGTTAGTCCAACTCACACACACAACAGTTAGTCCAACTCACACACACACAACAGTTAGTCCAACTCACACACACAACAGTTAGACCAACTCACACACAACAGTTAACCCAACTCACACACACTACAGTTAGACCAACTCACACACACAACAGTTAGACCAACTCACACACACAACAGTTAACCCAACTCACACACACAACAGTTAGTCCAACTCACACACAACAGTTAGTCCAACTCACACACACACAACAGTTAGTCCAACTCACACACAACAGTTAGTCCAACTCACACACAACAGTTAGTCCAACTCACACACAACAGTTAGTCCAACTCACACACTACAGTTAGTCCAACTCACACACAACAGTTACCCCAACTCACACACAACAGTTACCCCAACTCACACACAACAGTTAGTCCAACTCACACACAACAGTTAGTCCAACTCACACACAACAGTTAGTCCAACTCACACACAACAGTTAGTCCAACTCACACACAACAGTTAGTCCAACTCACACACAACAGTTAGTCCAACTCACACACAACAGTTAGTCCAACTCACACACAACAGTTAGTCCAACTCACACACAACAGTTAGTCCAACTCACACACAACAGTTAGTCCAACTCACACACAACAGTTAGTCCAACTCACACACAACAGTTAGTCCAAATCACACACAACAGTTAGTCCAACTCACACACAACAGTTAGTCCAACTCACACACAATTCTGCCCCTGAACAAGGCAGTTAACCCACCGTTCCCCTGAACAAGGCAGTTAACCCACCGTTCCCCTGAACAAGGCAGTTAACCCACCGTTCCCCTGAACAAGGCAGTTAACCCACCGTTCCCCTGAACAAGGCAGTTAACCCACTGTTCCCCTGAACAAGGCAGTTAACCCACTGTTCCCCTGAACAAGGCAGTTAACCCACTGTTCCCCTGAACAAGGCAGTTAACCCACTGTTCCCCTGAACAAGGCAGTTAACCCACTGTTCCCCTGAACAAGGCAGTTAACCCACTGTTCCCCTGAACAAGGCAGTTAACCCACTGTTCCCCTGAACAAGGCAGTTAACCCACTGTTCCCCTGAACAAGGCAGTTAACCCACTGTTCCCCTGAACAAGGCAGTTAACCCACTGTTCCCCTGAACAAGGCAGTTAACCCACTGTTCCCCTGAACAAGGCAGTTAACCCATTGTTCCCCTGAACAAGGCAGTTAACCCACTGTTCCCCTGAACAAGACAGTTAACCCACTGTTCCCCTGAACAAGGCAGTTAACCCACTATTCCCCTGAACAAGGCAGTTAACCCACTATTCCCCTGAACAAGGCAGTTAACCCATTGTTCCCCTGAACAAGGCAGTTAACCCACTGTTCCCCTGAACAAGACAGTTAACCCACTGTTCCCCTGAACAAGACAGTTAACCCACTGTTCCCCTGAACAAGACAGTTAACCCACTGTTCCCCTGAACAAGACAGTTAACCCACTGTTCCCCTGAACAAGGCAGTTAACCCACCGTTCCCCTGAACAAGACAGTTAACCCACTGTTCCCCTGAACAAGGCAGTTAACCCACTGTTCCCCTGAACAAGACAGTTAACCCACTGTTCCCCTGAACAAGACAGTTAACCCACTGTTCCCCTGAACAAGACAGTTAACCCACTGTTCCCCTGAACAAGGCAGTTAACCCACTGTTCCCCGGGTGCTGAAGACGTGGATGTCGATTATGGCAGCCCCCCCCCCCCCCCCACCTCTCTGATTCAGGGGTTTGGGTTAAATGCGGAAGACACCATTTCAGTTGAATACATTCAGTTGTACAACTGACCAGGTATCCCACCTTTCCTTCCTGAACACACCCTGTCTGCCCCCTGCTGGCAGAGATAGGGGACAGACACAACAAAACTACAAAATCAAACCAACTTTATTCCGGTGAATTGGTGTAGAATGACTTGACTGTCATGTTGCCCCAGCAACGGTAGAACCAGCGTGGTGCTGCCCTAGCAACAGGCTGGCCGGCAGGGGTTCTGTTGTCATGCTAATGTCTGGCGGCATGCCGACTGGACCAGGCTGTCAATCACAATCGTTTTGTCCGGGAAAAAAAGAGAAGGATGGGCTTAGGAAGGCGTCTTCCTGAACTGTCACAACTGAGACGGACAGACAGTGGGCTTTGGTTTTGGCTGTGGGATCTGATAGGCTGGGCCAGGGAGGGTGGGAGGGAGTTGTTCACAGCCTCAAATGGAGACTGTGTGTAAATCATAAACAAATGCAAGGCGCAGAAACACCCACGGCGAGGGGTCCCGTCAGTCTGCTGAGGGAGGATCAATGGTACACAATGAGTCTGGATCTCTGTGTGTCTCCTCAGTAGGGGATCTATGGTAAACAATGAGACTGGATCTCTGTGTGTCTCCTCAGTAGGGGATCAATGGTACACAATGAGACTGGATCTCTGTGTGTCTCCTCAGTGGGGGATCAATGGTAAACAATGAGTCTGGATCTCTGTGTGTCTCCTCAGTGGGGGATCAATGGTACACAATGAGTCTGGATCTCTGTGTGTCTCCTCAGTAGAGGATCAATGGTAAACAATGAGACTGGATCTCTGTGTGTCTCCTCAGTAGGGGATCAATGGTACACAATGAGTCTGGATCTCTGTGTGTCTCCTCAGTAGAGGATCGATGGTAAACAATGAGTCTGGATCTCTGTGTGTCTCCTCAGTAGAGGATCGATGGTAAACAATGAGTCTGGATCTCTGTGTGTCTCCTCAGTAGAGGATCAATGGTTCACAATGAGTCTGGATCTCTGTGTGTCTCCTCAGTAGGGGATCAATGGTACACAATGAGTCTGGATCTCTGTGTGTCTCCTCAGTAGAGGATCGATGGTAAACAATGAGTCTGGATCTCTGTGTGTCTCCTCAGTAGGGGATCAATGGTACACAATGAGTCTGGATCTCTGTGTGTCTCCTCAGTAGAGGATCAATGGTAAACAATGAGACTGGATCTCTGTGTGTCTCCTCAGTAGGGGATCAATGGTACACAATGAGTCTGGATCTCTGTGTGTCTCCTCAGTAGAGGATCGATGGTAAACAATGAGTCTGGATCTCTGTGTGTCTCCTCAGTAGAGGATCAATGGTTCACAATGAGTCTGGATCTCTGTGTGTCTCCTCAGTAGAGGATTGACGGTTCAATAGTGTGTTATAATCCAGCTACGACCTGGGGCCTTATAGTTCAGAGAGAAGCTTCATATGGAGATCACTGAGAGTCGTAGAGATGACCTTGACTACAACGCCAGTAGTGACATACTGTATTATAACACAGGTCTATAACTACAGTAGATATTATAACACAGGCCTATAACTACAGTAGATATTATAACACAGGTCTATAACTACAGTAGATATTATAACACAGGTCTATAACTACAGTAGATATTATAACACAGGTCTATAACTACAGTAGATATTATAACACAGGCCTATAACTACAGTAGATATTATAACACAGGCCTATAACTACAGTAGATATTATAACACAGGCCTATAACTACAGTAGATATTATAACACAGGTCTATAACTACAGTAGATATTATAACACAGGTCTATAACTACAGTAGATATTATAACACAGGCCTATAACTACAGTAGATATTATAACACAGGTCTATAACTACAGTAGATATTATAACACAGGCCTATAACTACAGTAGATATTATAACACAGGCCTATGACTACAGTAGATATTATAACACAGGTCTATAACTACAGTAGATATTATAACACAGGCCTATAACTACAGTAGATATTATAACACAGGTCTATAACTACAGTAGATATTATAACACAGGTCTATAACTACAGTAGATATTATAACACAGGCCTATAACTACAGTAGATATTATAACACAGGTCTATAACTACAGTAGATATTATAACACAGGCCTATAACTACAGTAGATATTATAACACAGGTCTATAACTACAGTAGATATTATAACACAGGTCTATAACTACAGTAGATATTATAACACAGGCCTATAACTACAGTAGATATTATAACACAGGTCTATAACTACAGTAGATATTATAACACAGGCCTATAACTACAGTAGATATTATAACACAGGCCTATAACTACAGTAGATATTATAACACAGGTCTATAACTACAGTAGATATTATAACACAGGCCTATAACTACAGTAGATATTATAACACAGGTCTATAACTACAGTAGATATTATAACACAGGCCTACAGTAGATATTATAACACAGGCCTATAACTACAGTAGATATTATAACACAGGTCTATAACTACAGTAGATATTATAACACAGGTCTATAACTACAGTATATATTATAACACAGGTCTACAGTAGATATTATAACACAGGTCTACAACTACAGTAGATATTATAACACAGGTCTATAACTACAGTAGATATTATAACACAGGACTACAGTAGATATTATAACACAGGCCTATAACTACAGTAGATATTATAACACAGGACTACAGTAGATATTATAACACAGGCCTATAACTACAGTAGATATTATAACACAGGCCTATAACTACAGTAGATATTATAACACAGGTCTATAACTACAGTAGATATTATAACACAGGTCTATAACTACAGTAGATATTATAACACAGGCCTATAACTACAGTAGATATTATAACACAGGTCTATAACTACAGTAGATATTATAACACAGGCCTATAACTACAGTAGATATTATAACACAGGCCTATAACTACAGTAGATATTATAACACAGGTCTATAACTACAGTATATATTATAACACAGGTCTACAGTAGATATTATAACACAGGCCTATAACTACAGTAGATATTATAACACAGGTCTATAACTACAGTATATATTATAACACAGGTCTACAGTAGATATTATAACACAGGTCTATAACTACAGTAGATATTATAACACAGGTCTATAACTACAGTAGATATTATAACACAGGTCTATAACTACAGTAGATATTATAACACAGGACTACAGTAGATATTATAACACAGGTCTACAGTAGATAGTATAACACAGGTCTATAACTACAGTAGATATTATAACACAGGCCTATAACTACAGTAGATATTATAACACAGGTCTATAACTACAGTAGATATTATAACACAGGCCTATAACTACAGTAGATATTATAACACAGGTCTATAACTACAGTAGATATTATAACACAGGCCTATAACTACAGTAGATATTATAACACAGGCCTACAGTAGATATTATAACACAGGTCTATAACTACAGTATATATTATAACACAGGTCTACAGTAGATATTATAACACAGGTCTATAACTACAGTAGATATTATAACACAGGACTACAGTAGATATTATAACACAGGTCTACAGTAGATAGTATAACACAGGTCTATAACTACAGTAGATATTATAACACAGGCCTATAACTACAGTAGATATTATAACACAGGCCTATAACTACAGTATATATTATAACACAGGTCTACAGTAGATATTATAACACAGGCCTATAACTACAGTAGATATTATAACACAGGCCTATAACTACAGTAGATATTATAACACAGGTCTATAACTACAGTAGATATTATAACACAGGTCTATAACTACAGTATATATTATAACACAGGTCTACAGTATATATTATAACACAGGTCTACAGTAGATATTATAACACAGGCCTATAACTACAGTAGATATTATAACCCTAACCCTATAACTACAGTAGATATTATAACCCTAACCCTATAACTACAGTAGATATTATAACACAGGTCTATAACTACAGTAGATATTATAACACAGGTCTATAACTACAGTAGATATTATAACCCTAACCCTATAACTACAGTAGATATTATAACATAATAATAATTATAACAATTATAACAATACGACCCCATACTGACACACCAGGTCTCATAACAACCCCTATGAGACTAGGGGTTGTTCTCAGTTTGTATAACAGCAGCATATCACCCTGCATCCCACTGCTGTCTTGCCTCTGAAGCTAAGCAGGGTTGGTCCTGGTCGGTCCCTGGATGGGAGACCAGATGCTGCTGGAAGTGGTGTTGGAGGGCCAGTAGGAGGCACTCTTTCCTCTGGTCTAAACAAAGATCCCAATGCCCCAGGGCAGTGATTGGGGACACTGCCCTGTGTAGGGTGCTGTCTTTTGGATGGGATGTTAAACGGGTGTCCTGACTCTCTGTGGTCACTAAACATCCCATGGTACTTATCATAAGAGTAGCCGACCAGAACCAAAACAAGTCCTCAGTCTTTCTGTTGTCATGTCTCCACTCCTCCTACAGCCGACCAGAACCAAAACAAGTCCCTCAGTCTTTCTGTTGTCATGTCTCCACTCCTCCTACAGCCGACCAGAACCAAAACATGTCCCTCAGTCTTTCTGTTGTCATGTCTCCACTTCTCCTACAGCCGACCAGAACCAAAACAAGTCCTCAGTCTGTCTGTTGTCATGTCTCCACTCCTCCTACAGCCGACCAGAACCAAAACAAGTCCTCAGACTTTCTGTTGTCATGTCTCCACTCCTCCTACAGCCGACCAGAACCAAAACATGTCCCTCAGTCTTTCTGTTGTCATGTCTCCACTCCTCCTACAGCCGACCAGAACCAAAACAAGTCCCTCAGTCTTTCTGTTGGCATGTCTCCACTCCTCCTACAGCCGACCAGAACCAAAACAAGTCTTTCTGTTGTCATGTCTCCACTCCTCCTACAGCCGACCAGAACCAAAACAAGTCCTCAGTCTTTCTGTTGGCATGTCTCCACTCCTCCTACAGCCGACCAGAACCAAAACAAGTCTTTCTGTTGTCATGTCTCCACTCCTCCTACAGCCGACCAGAACCAAAACAAGTCCTCAGTCTTTCTGTTGTCATGTCTCCACTCCTCCTACAGCCGACCAGAACCAAAACAAGTCCATCAGTCTTTCTGTTGTCATGTCTCCATTCCTCCTACAGCCGACCAGAACCAAAACAAGTCCTCAGTCTTTCTGTTGTCATGTCTCCACTCCTCCTACAGCCGACCAGAACCAAAACAAGTCCTCAGTCTTTCTGTTGTCATGTCTCCACTCCTCCTACAGCCGACCAGAACCAAAACAAGTCTTTCTGTTGTCATGTCTCCACTCCCCCTACAGCCGACCAGAACCAAAACAAGTCCTCAGTCTTTCTGTTGTCATGTCTCCACTCCTCCTACAGCCGACCAGAACCAAAACAAGTCTTTCTGTTGTCATGTCTCCACTCCCCCTACAGCCGACCAGAACCAAATCAAGTCCTCAGTCTTTCTGTTGTCATGTCTCCACTCCCCCTACAGCCGACCAGAACCAAAACAAGTCCTCAGTCTTTCTGTTGTCATGTCTCCATTCATCCTACAGCCGACCAGAACCAAAACAAGTCCCTCAGTCTTTCTGTTGTCATGTCTCCATTCATCCTACAGCCGACCAGAACCAAAACAAGTCCCTCAGTCTTTCTGTTGTCATATCTCCATTCCTCCTACATGTCCATCACGCCGTTCTCTCCGATCTCCTCATAAAGCCCTGACTTCCTCCCAAAACAAGGACACATGTCCTTTAAGACTGACCCCAAAGACACAATACACAGACAAAGCATTTCTCTGACTCGGACAACCCCACCAGCACAGGAAAAATACACATATCAAAAGCATTTATCTGCAAGGCCCCAGAAGTTAGGAACTAGAGGGAACCCCCCCCCATGTTTGAGTGAGTTGGAAATGCCCTCTAGTCAAGAGCAGGTAGGGAGAGTACATTCCTGAGTAATGGGAGGGGTGTGACGGGCAGAGCCTGAGGTGACAGGATCAGGAGAGGGGTTAGTCACAGGAAGGAAGTAGACTGATTCACATCATGACATAACAGCAGGGGGAAGCACTGCTAGCTGGTGACAACAGACATAGGCTGGGTCCCTAATGACATAACAGCAGGGGGAAGCACTGCTAGCTGGTGACCACAGACATAGGCTGGGTCCCTAATGACATAACAGCAGGGGGAAGCACTGCTAGCTGGTGACAACAGACATAGACTGGGTCCCTAATGACATAACAGCAGGGGGAAGCACTGCTAGCTGGTGACAACAGACATGGGCTGGGTCCCTAATGACATAACAGCAGGGGGAAGCACTGCTAGCTGGTGACCACAGACATAGGCTGGGTCCCTAATGACATAACAGCAGGGGGAAGCACTGCTAGCTGGTGACAACAGACATAGACTGGGTCCCTAATGACATAACAGCAGGGGGAAGCACTGCTAGCTGGTGACCACAGACATGGGCTGGGTCCCTAATGATTCCCTATGGGTGTAGACATAACACGGAGACATTAAGACACACAGGAGACATTAAGACAACAGGAGACATTAAGACACACAGGAGACATTAATACACACAGGAGACATTAAGACACACAGGAGACATTAAGACACACAGGAGACATTAATACACACAGGAGACATTAAGACACACAGGAGACATTAAGACAACAGGAGACATTAAGACACACAGGAGACATTAAGACAACAGGAGACATTAAGACAACAGGAGACATTAAGACAACACAGGAGACATTAAGACAACACAGGAGACATTAAGACAACAGGAGACATTAAGACAACAGGAGACATTAAGACAACAGGAGACATTAAGACACACAGGAGACATTAAGACACACAGGAGACATTAATACACACAGGAGACATTAAGACACACAGGAGACATTAAGACAACAGGAGACATTAAGACACACAGGAGACATTAAGACAACAGGAGACATTAAGACAACAGGAGACATTAAGACAACACAGGAGACATTAAGACAACACAGGAGACATTAAGACAACAGGAGACATTAAGACAACAGGAGACATTAAGACAACAGGAGACATTAAGACAACAGGAGACATTAAGACAACAGGAGACATTAAGACAACAGGAGACATTAAGACAACAGGAGACATTAAGACACACAGGAGACATTAAGACACACAGGAGACATTAAGACACACAGGAGACATTAAGACACACAGGAGACATTAAGACACACAGGAGACATTAAGACACACAGGAGACATTAAGACACACAGGAGACATTAAGACACACAGGAGACATTAAGACACACAGGAGACATTAAGACACACAGGAGACATTAAGACACACAGGAGCCATTAAGACACACAGGAGACATTAAGAAACACAGGAGCCATTAAGACAACAGGAGCCATTAAGACACACAGGAGACATTAAGACACACAGGAGACATTAAGACACACAGGAGACATTAAGACACACAGGAGACATTAAGACAACAGGAGACATTAAGACACACAGGGGACATTAAGACAACAGGAGACATTAAGACAACAGGAGACATTAAGACACACAGGAGACATTAAGACACACAGGAGACATTAAGACACACAGGAGACATTAAGACACACAGGAGACATTAAGACAACAGGAGACATTAAGACAACATGAGACATTAAGACAACATGAGACATTAAGACAACAGGAGACATTAAGACACACAGGGGACATTAAGACACACAGGAGACATTAAGACAACAGGAGACATTAAGACAACAGGAGACATTAAGACAACAGGAGACATTAAGACAACAGGAGACATTAAGACAACAGGAGACATTAAGACACACAGGAGACAAATACTGACGAACAAACGAGGAGAGAGAGGAGGAGAGGAGAGATGGAGGAGAGGAGAGAGAGAGGAGAGAGGGGGAATGTAGGAGAGGAGAGAGAGGAGAGAGGGGAAATGGAGGAGAGGAGAGAGGGGGAATGTAGGAGAGGAGAGAGGGGAAATGGAGGAGAGGAGAGAGGGGAAATGGAGGAGAGGAGAGAGGGGGAATGGAGGAGAGGAGAGAGGGGAAATGGAGGAGAGGAGAGAGGGGAAATGGAGGAGAGGAGAGAGAGGAGAGAGGAGGAGAGGAGAGAGAGAGGAGAGAGAGGAGGAGAGAGAGGAGGAGAGAGAGGAGGAGAGAGGAGGAGAGGAGAGAGAGAGGAGAGAGAGGAGGAGAGAGAGGAGGAGAGAGAGGAGGAGAGAGGGGGAATGTAGGAGAGGAGAGAGAGAGGAGAGAGAGGAGGAGAAAAAAGGAGAGGAGAGAGAGAGGAGAGAGAGGAGGGGAGAGAGGAGGAGAGAGGGGGAATGTAGGAGAGGAGAGAGAGGAGAAATGGAGGAGAGGAGAGAGAGAGAGGAGAGAGGGGGAATGTAGGAGAGGAGAGAGAGAGGAGAGAGAGAGGAGGAGAGAGGGGGAATGTTAGAGAGGAGAGAGGGGAAATGGAGGAGAGGAGAGAGAGAGGAGAGAGGGGAAATGGAGGAGAGGAGAGAGAGAGGAGAGAGGGGAAATGGAGGAGAGGAGAGAGGGGGAATGGAGGAGAGGAGAGAGGGGAAATGGAGGAGAGGAGAGAGGGGAATGGAGAAGAAGAGAGAGAGAGGAGGAATGGAGGAGAGGAGAGAGGGGAGATGGAGGAGAGGAGAGAGAGGGAATGGAGAAGAAGAGAGAGAGAGGAGAGAGGGGGAATGGAGGAGAGGAGAGAGGGGAGATGGAGGAGAGCAGAGAGAGGAGAGAGGGGAGATGGAGGAGAGGAGAGAGGGGGAATGGAGGAAAGGAGAGAGAGGAGAGAGGGGAAATGGGGGTGAGGAGGAGAGAGGGGGAATGGAGGAGAGGAGAGAGAGGAGAGAGGGGAAATGGAGGAGAGGAGAGAGGGGAAATGGAGGAGAGGAGAGAGGGGAAATGGAGGAGAGGAGAGAGGGGAGATGGAGGAGAGGAGAGAGAGGGAATGGAGAAGAAGAGAGAGAGAGGAGAGAGGGGGAATGGAGGAGAG
>NW_026602555.1:0-15160 GCF_029448725.1 Salvelinus fontinalis
ATTTTTTGTGTGTGTGTGTGTGTGTGTGTGTGTGTGTGTGTGTGTGTGTGTGTGTGTGTGTGTGTGTGTGTGTGTGTGTGTGTGTGTGTGTGTGTGTCCAGCTTCATATCCTTTCTCTTACAGGGGTTAAAAAGGATGAAGAGGATGTTAAAGGCCCAATGCAGCCGTTTTTGTATCAATGTCAAATCATGTCTGGGTAACAATTAAGTACCTTACAGTAATAGTTTTCCATTAATTAACTTCTTAAGGCTAGGGGGTGCTGTTGTCACTATTTATGGTAATCGTGTAATTTTTGAAACGGCTTCCTACAAAATTCTTGATCGTACAATATGCATATTATTATTATTATTGGATAGAAAACAGTCTATAGTTTCTATAGGAGTTGAAATTTTGTCTCTAAGTGGAACAGAACTCATTCTACAGCAATTTCCCTGACATGGAGTCAGATTTCAGAAATGTTGGCCCCTGTTCTGGAGTCAGTTTTAAGGCCAATGTTATTCCTATGAGTATACGGACACTGCTTACGTCTTCCCCTGGATGCCTTTACGTGATGACGATTTGAATGGGGTCGATTGCGCAATCACAGGCACTATAAATAAAAAAAACCTGTAACTAGGAACTCTTTTCTTGCTGCGTCATGCGCGCGGCGGCCACCGACCCGCACTTGTTCCAAGCATTAGTGTAGGGAGTAATATTACTCTGGTCATATTTCTACTCGTTATAGGAGTTAAAAACATCATAAGGTAGTTAATTTAATGCGTTTTATAGCAATTTATATCCGTTTAGTGCGATTTTGGGACATTTATTTCTGAGACGCTGTGAATCTCTGGGCACGCTTCCAGTTCATGCCGAACGCAGTTGGCATTTCCACATGGCAAGAGGACAGCTTTCCACCAAAAGACGATTAGACCCAAGAAAGGATCCTTTGCCCAAGATACTGATGGAAGAACAGCTCAAAGTAGGAACAATTTATTATGATAAATCGTGTTTCTGTCGAAAAATGTTAGTGGCTTAGGACGCCATCTTTTTTGACGTAGCTTCGCTTGGCGCAAACTGTATTGAAAAGTAAGGATAATTTAAAAAATGTAATTCCGCGATTGTATTAAGAATTAAATTGTCTATCAATCGCTGTCCACCCTATATTTTTTAGTCACGTTTATGAGTATTTATGTATACGAGTAGATAACTGTCTAATATGGCTCACCAACATTTTCTCACCAGCTGGGCTACTTTTCCCATTGTCTAACCATGATTTTGGTGGCTAAATATGCACATTTTCGAACAAACTGTATATGTATGTTGTAATGTGATGTTACAGGGGTGTCATCTGAAGAATTCTGAGAAGGTTAGTGAAAAAAATAATATATTTTGGCGATGTTTACGTTATCGCTCTCTTTGGCTAGAATCAATGCTGGGGTAATGTTTGCACATGTGCTATGCTAATATAACGATTTATTGTGTTTTCGCTGTAAGACACTTAGAAAATCTGAAATATTGTCTGTATTCACAGGATCTGTGTCTTTCGATTAGTGTATGCTGTGTATTTTTACGAAATGTTTGATGATTAGTAGTTAGGTAAACACGTTGCTCATTGTAATTATTCTAGTCCATTTGTGACGGTGGGTGCAATTGTAAACTATGCCATCTACCTGAAATATGCACATTTTTCTAACAACCTATCCTATACCATAAATATGTTATCAGACTGTCATCTGATGAGTTTTTTTCTTGGTTAGGGGCTATAAATATCTTAGTTTAGCCGAATTGGTGATAGCTACTGGTGTTGGTGGACAAATAAAAGATGGTGGATTATGCTAATGTATTTTTAGCTAATAGATTTACATCTTTACATATTGTGTCTTCCCTGTAAAACATTTTAAAAATCGGACATGTTGGCTGGATTCACAAGATCTGTGTCTTTCATTAGCTGTATTGGACTTTAATGTGTGAAAGTTAAATATTTAAAAAATATATATTTTTTGAATTTCGCGGCTCTGCCTTTTCAGTGGGGGTGGGGGGGGTGTGCCGCTAGCGGAACATGTGTCCTTGAAAGGTTTTAACATGGACAACAATAGCTTTTTAGCAAAAAACTATTTCTCAACTAAGAATTTTTCTAGGACTGTCTGGGAGTGGTGTGAGTTCGAAGGGCAAAACTGACAACTAACTGTTATTGGCAGAGAGGTTTGGAACTCTTATTGGTCTATTAATCAATTTGGTGATGGTGATGTCACCAGGCAAGCCTTAACTCACACTTCAACGGTCCTAGTTTCATCAGCTGATATACAATATGATACAAAACACAGGTAAAACATCATTTTGACTGCACTGGGCCTTTAAGATGAGACCTACGGGTTTGAATCCTGTGTCTACCGTAGCAGGGATGGACACCAGGGTTGATGAGGTGTGTGGGGCAGCAACTGCTGCTTAAATCAGAATAGACGGTTTATCGTTAAGGTCTGCAGTCTGGCCATCTGCCATGGATATATAGACGGTCTGTCATTAAGGCTCCCGAGTGGAGCAGCGGTCTAAGGCACTGTATCTCAGTGCTAGAGGTGTCACTATAGACCCTGGTATGATTCCAGACTGTATCACAATTGGCCGTGATTGGGAGTCCCATAGGGCGGCGCACAATTGGCCCAGTGTCGTTAGGGTTTTGCCGGAGTAGGCAGTCATTGTAAATAAGAATTAGTTCTTAATTTACTTGCCTAGTGAATTTAAAAAAAATAATAAATGTCTGCAGTCTGCCATGGATATGAGGTAGCTGTAAAGCAGACCAGAGGCCATTGAGTTGGAGTTAGCCCTGGATAAACAAATACGACCTGCACCTTGCTAGGACTTTACACGATAGCCATTAGCTAGGACTGGGTTGCTTTTATTCTTTCTCAAATTGGGTCCTTGAGAATGAGTGGGAGTGCGCCTTCATAGAAATGTTATCAGTTGTGTCGACATTTTGCTTGTTTCTGTTTGATGTGTGATTATCATGTGCACCTCTCTCAGGGAGGTTTGATGTGTGATTATCATGTGCATCTCTCTCAGGGAGGTTGATGTGTGATTATCATGTGCCTCTCTCAGTGAGGTTTGATGTGTGATTATTATGTGCACCTCAGTGAGATTTGATGTGTGATTATCATGTGCACCTCAGTGAGGTTTAAAGTGTGATTATTATGTGCCTCTCAGGGAGGTTTGATGTGTGATTAATATGTGCACCTCAGTGAGGTTTGATGTGTGATTATCATGTGCACCTCAGTGAGGTTTGATGTGTGATTATCATGTGCACCTCAGTGAGGTTTGATGTGTGATTGTCATGTGCACCTCAGTGAGGTTTGATGTGTGATTATCATGTGCACCTCAGTGAGGTTTGATGTGTGATTGTCATGTGCACCTCAGTGAGGTTTGATGTGTGATTATTATGTGCCTCTCGCAGTGAGATTTGATGTGTGATTATCATGTGCACCTCTCAGTGAGATTTGATGTGTGATTATCATGTGCACCTCTCTCAGTGAGATTTGATGTGTGATTATCATGTGCACCTCAGTGAGGTTTAAAGTGTGATTATTATGTGCCTCTCAGTGAGATTTGATGTGTGATTATCATGTGCACCTCAGTGAGGTTTAAAGTGTGATTATTATGAGCACCTCAGTGAGGTTTAAAGTGTGATTATCATGTGCACCTCAGTGAGGTTTAAAGTGTGATTATTATGAGCACCTCAGTGAGATTTGATGTGTGATTATCATGTCCACCTCAGGGAGGTTGATGTGTGATTATTATGTGCCTCTCTCAGGGAGGTTTGATGTGTGATTATCATGTGCACCTCTCTCAGGGAGGTTTGATGTGTGATTATCATGTGCACCTCTCTCAGTGAGATTTGATGTGTGATTATCATGTGCACCTCAGTGAGGTTTAAAGTGTGATTATTATGTGCCTCTCAGTGAGATTTGATGTGTGATTATCATGTGCACCTCAGTGAGGTTTAAAGTGTGATTATTATGAGCACCTCAGTGAGGTTTAAAGTGTGATTATCATGTGCACCTCAGTGAGGTTTAAAGTGTGATTATTATGAGCACCTCAGTGAGATTTGATGTGTGATTATCATGTCCACCTCAGGGAGGTTGATGTGTGATTATTATGTGCCTCTCTCAGGGAGGTTTGATGTGTGATTATCATGTGCACCTCTCTCAGGGAGGTTTGATGTGTGATTATCATGTGCACCTCTCTCAGGGAGGTTTGATGTGTGATTATCATGTGCACCTCTCTCAGGGAGGTTTGATGTGTAATTATCATGTGCCTCTCTCAGTGAGATTTGGTGTGTGATTATCATGTGCACCTCTCTCAGGGAGGTTTGATGTGTGATTATCATGTGCACCTCTCTCAGGGAGGTTTGATGTGTGATTATCATGTGCCTCTCAGTGAGGTTTGATGTGTGATTATCATGTGCCTCTCAGTGAGGTTTGATGTGTGATTATCATGTGCACCTCTCTCAGGGAGGTTTGATGTGTGATTATCATGTGCACCTCTCTCAGGGAGGTTTGATGTGTGATTATCATGTGCACCTCTCTCAGGGAGGTTTGATGTGTGATTATCATGTGCACCTCAGGGAGGTTTGATGTGTGATTATTATGTGCACCTCTCTCAGGGAGGTTTGATGTGTGATTATCATGTGCCTCTCAGTGAGGTTTGATGTGTGATTATCATGTGCACCTCAGGGAGGTTTGATGTGTGATTATTATGTGCACCTCTCTCAGGGAGGTTTGATGTGTGATTATCATGTGCACCTCTCTCAGGGAGGTTTGATGTGTGATTATCATGTGCACCTCAGGGAGGTTTGATGTGTGATTATTATGTGCATCTCTCTCAGGGAGGTTCCATGCACCTCAGTGTGAGCTTGAACTCATAAAGACAGACCAGAGTATACCAATCAAGTTATGCAATGTTGGACTACATTTTCCTTTGTCTCCGATGGTTACCTTGAATTGAATGAAAATATTATTTTATGTGTGCCTTGATTGCTGATTTCAAGCACCTCTCTTTCTTTTTTACTCTCTCTGTCTCTCTCTCAATTCAATTCAGTTCAGTTCAGTTCAAGGGCTTTATTGGCATGGGAAACATATGTTAACATTGCCAAAGCTCTCTCTCTGTCTCTCTCATCATCTTGCCGTGTGAATAGGAAAAGAGTAGGGAAGGCCAGGCTCAAGACTAGATGCAAACTGAACAGTAGCACAGCTCCAGCTGTCAGCCTTAACCCGGTCAATAATAAAGCAGCTAGTGGACTTTGGCATAGGTTAAAGGTCATGACAGAAGGAGATATGATTTAATTCAACACAGTCCTCTGACATTGCACATATTTGTACCATTTCAACAGTAGCAGACCTGATTCAACTGACCATCCACCCCTTGATTAAATGTTGTAATAGTGTTGTACAATAGTACTGTAATTGAAGAAATATGTGCAATGGCTGGGGACCGGGGTTATGAAACATTGATATAGAATCACAAATCAAATCAAATCGAAGTTTATTTGTCACGTGCGCCGAATACAGCATTTCAAACTTACAGTGAAATTCTTACTTACAGGCTCTAACCAACAGTGCAAAAAAGGTATTAGGTGAACAATTAGGTAAGTAAAGAAATAAAAACAACAGTAAAAAGACAGTGAAAAGATTTTAGAATCAGTTTAGGTCATTCAGAAAGAACAGTGCAAAAGAACAGTACACAAGCCCAGCTATAGTGATGCAGTGGCCCTGTTCCTCCTCCTGACATTGTTGTCAGGGCACAGCAAGTACATCCTGTTACTTACTGACACTGAAATGTCAAATCCATGCCTGTGAGTACATCTCCACTATCCACCCACACACACAACCCCTTACCTTTCTCTCTTTCTCAGAAGTGAACCAATGCTTTGTGCTGAACACAAGGTCAGGCTGTCCCCAGTTCATTATGGAGAATATGTTGTTCCAACAGCTGTGACAGACCTCTCTTCCTACCGGGACTCATTTTTGTTGGCTTCATTACTTGGGCAGTTGTTTTTCTGAAGGCTTTTTCTCTCTGGTAGTCCGTTCCTGCAGTCAATGACCAAAAGTGTCCTCTTTGGCTTCATGGGTGGAATGTTATTCATATTTTTCATAATTTCATAATTCATAAAGATTATTTTTGTTAAATAAACAGATGAAAATCTGGTGTTTCTATGTATAACAGTTTTGTTATATTTCAGTCTTCTGTGATGTATATAAAGTGTAATATTGGGATGCAAACTCAAAATGTAATACATTTCATCTCTATATCTGACATGGTACAGGTGTCTTCTTTTTTAAAGCCCATAACCATGTGTGTGAGGTGGATATTTTTGTTTCAAAGTAGATTTGTTTAAGACTACCAAGAATCACTCTGTGACCCTGATTTAGCCCACTGCAGTAAAAGGTTAATAAGTTATCTTTTCAAATATTTGTGTCATACTTTGTATTTTGTGGAATCAGAAGTTTATAGAAATGGAATTGTGTGGTTATTAGCAAAGGAATACACATTTTGAAACCAAGCCAACCAATAAGAACCATTAATAATCTGATTTCATATTTAACAACAAGCACAAAGCCTTGGAGCAGCACAGTCTAACCATGAGACTGCTAAAGCAGCCAGGAGAGGAGTGTCCTTGTGAATGTTTCCATTATCCAGCCCCAAGATCAAACCTACTGCAGTTAATGAAGCAGGGGGAGATAGAACACAATGGGGGCGCTGCATTGTCAAGGCCAGCTAAATAATTCACAACTCTTCCGCTCTCTTTCAGAATCCCATATCAGACGCATGCATCTTCTCCCGTCCTGGCAGTTAATATGTGCGGTACATTCCAAAACGCGGCCATAGGGACTCAGTAAAGGCTTATAGATCAGACCTGGCTTCAAATACTACTGGAAATCATTTCAAATACTTTATCTGGACTTTATTGAGCTTGCCTGTTGCAATGGAACCAATAGACAACTCCCAAACCCAGCCCACCTGGCACTCTTGGCAAACTAAAGCAAACGATCTGAAAATATTTGAAAGATTTTAGATAATATTTGAACCCGGATAGCACCCTGGGCTGCTGCTGGCACGGAGCCTTTCAACCAAGCCTGCAAGCCTCCTGAGGTAAAACATCAGCCACTACCAGAACACTCTCCTCTCAAGTAAAACTGATAGGAACGGCCTTCGCCACAGGGACACTGGCAGCCTGCACAGACAATTTTTACATATTAATTTATGTCCTGAAGAGTTATAATTGAGCGAAGAGGGTGGGTCCGGTGTGTTTAGGGAAATATTAAACGGGCCCATCAGTTGTAGTTTATGTGTCTTTCATCACCTTTTATGGAGGTGCTCTGAACAGGCCCTGTTTATGCTGCCTTCACAGGTAGAGGGATTGGAGCCGTGTTTGCATAAAAGGTCAAATGATGGGTGTAATAGTGTTGCCATGGAGAGAGCAGACATTTGAGAGTAATAGCGTGAGTGATTGACAGCCCTTCAGCACTGGATTGACTTATTTTTTCTTAATGAACGATGGATGTGAGGGCGGAGCTGCCGTGCGCCACACACTCCAAAGGTGACCTTGACTGAGCAGAAGAAAAGTTTGAAAGACGATTAATCGATTAATCCCAAAGACTAAACTGTTGACAAAAATGGTTGCCGAGGTCATTGTGTTACTCAAACTACATGCATTGTATGCCATTGCCTTGTAGATGCTAATAGCTGTCCTTGAATACGTACCATCTTTGGTTTTACAGACGCACTGGCATTTCTGAACGGGTAACTCTTTATTGGAAGCATAGTGCCATAACAACTCATAACTCGGTCATAACCATGTCATAACTGCTGACATAATGGGTCATAATATGTCATAACATGACACATATATTTAGACGTGTTGTGACATGTATTGCAGTGTTTTGTGTTAAAACAGTGCTCCAAATGAAGTGTTAACCTGAACACTGTTTCAGACAAATGCTTTACTTAACATTTTTCATATACATATACACTATATATACACAAAATGATGTGGACACCCCTTCAAATGAGTGGATTCGGCTATTTCAGCCACAGCCGTTGCCACCTTTCCAACAAGTCAGTTTGTGACATTTCTGCCCTGATAGAGCTGCCCCAATAAACTGTAAGGGCTGTTATTGGGAAGTAGAAATGTCTAGGAGCAACAACGGCTCAGCCGCGAAGTGGTAGGCCATACAAGCTCACACAACAGGACTGAAGTGCTGAAGCGCATAGCACCTAAAATTAGTCTTTCATCGGTTGTAACACTCACTACCGAGTTCCAAAATGCGTCTGGAAGCAACGTCAGCACAAGAATTGTTCGTCGAGCAGCAGCACACAAGCCTAAGATCACCATGCACAAAACCAAACGTCGGCTGGAGTGGCGTAAAGCTCGCATTGATTTTAGAGGACGGCATAATGATGATTGAAATGGTTTCACTGTCCAGGTCCGTCTACACTAGTAAGGTACCCAGACACAACGCATGTCTGACTATCTCCGGAGGTGGTCAGGAAGATCTGATCACAATCAGATCAAAATGCGTATTTTAATTTTCTACTATGTCAAAATGGTGGCCACAATCCGAATGTGGACAAGATCAGGACAATGGAAGCATTTTAGAACCAGGTATAAACGGGGCTTCTGTCTCTCAGCAAAGGTCATTCTGTAGGTAGCGGGGAACCTTGAGCCTGTCATTGACTAGAAGAGAAGTGTGCATTATTCATACACTTTTCTCTGTAAAACACAGGTGCAGAATAAAACCAGTCACTGGACTGGACCCAGGTCCTCTGCTCATGTAATTACAAACAAGTGATAAACAGTTTGTTACAAAACACAGACAGGCTCTGGCGTGCACATTGATGTTTAATGTAATAGTCTGGCCTTGAACTGAGTTTACCTGTATGTGGTGCTGCTTCATCTGTGCTCTCCCTTTCAGAGGGACAATAGGAGGAGACCTTCAGCATGGTGAATATAGAGGCAAGTGTGTGTGTGTGTGTGTGTGCTTCCATAAACAGAAAAGATCACAATTCTCCTTTTTTCCTGATCTGTGTGTCTGGATGATCATGTGACCTCCAGGTAACTGTCTGCATGCACAGAGCCCTTGCTGTTTAGTAATAATACATGTATTTGTAGATGTGGAGATGCATATTTTCTACTGCAATCTGCTGTCTGCTTGCACCTGCAGTGAATGAGAGAGGAGGCTACGCAGTAGTCTATATGTGCCAGTCAGTGAATGAGAGAGGAGGCTGTGCAGTAGTCTACATGTGCCAGTCAGTGAATGAGAGAGGAGGCTGTGCAGTAGTCTATATGTGCCAGTCAGTGAATGAGAGAGGAGGCTGTGCAGTAGTCTATATGTGCCAGTCAGTGAATGAGAGAGGAGGCTGTATAGTAGTCTATATGTGTCAGTCAGTGAATGAGAGAGGAGGCTGTGCAGTAGTCTATATGTGCCAGTCAGTGAATGAGAGAGGAGGCTGTGCAGTAGTCTATATGTGCCAGTCAGTGAATGAGAGAGGAGGCTGTGCAGTAGTCTATATGTGCCAGTCAGTGAATGAGAGAGGAGGCTGTGCAGTAGTCTATATGTGCCAGTCAGTGAATGAGAGAGGAGGCTGTATAGTAGTCTATATGTGTCAGTCAGTGAATGAGAGAGGAGGCTGTGCAGTAGTCTATATGTGCCAGTCAGTGAATGAGAGAGGAGGCTGTGCAGTAGTCTATATGTGCCAGTCAGTGAATGAGAGAGGAGGCTGTGCAGTAGTCTATATGTGTCAGTCAGTGAATGAGAGGAGGCTGTGCAGTAGTCTATATGTGTCAGTCAGTGAATGAGAGAGGAGGCTGTGCAGTAGTCTATATGTGCCAGTCAGTGAATGAGAGAGGAGGCTGTGCAGTAGTCTATATGTGCCAGTCAGTGAATGAGAGAGGAGGCTGTGCAGTAGTCTATATGTGTCAGTCAGTGAATGAGAGAGGAGGCTGTGCAGTAGTCTATGTGTCAGTCAGTGAAT
Organism: Salvelinus fontinalis; assembly: GCF_029448725.1. Taxonomy (NCBI): domain Eukaryota; kingdom Metazoa; phylum Chordata; class Actinopteri; order Salmoniformes; family Salmonidae; genus Salvelinus; species Salvelinus fontinalis. The sequence continues at coordinate 10,003 of NW_026602555.1, forward strand.
GAGAGAGGAGGCTGTGCAGTAGTCTATATGTGCCAGTCAGTGAATGAGAGAGGAGGCTGTGCAGTAGTCTACATGTGCCAGTCAGTGAATGAGAGAGGAGGCTGTGCAGTAGTCTACATGTGCCAGTCAGTGAATGAGAGAGGAGGCTGTGCAGTAGTCTACATGTGCCAGTCAGTGAATGAGAGAGGAGGCTGTGCAGTAGTCTATATGTGTCAGTCAGTGAATGAGAGAGGAGGCTGTGCAGTAGTCTATTTGTGCCAGTCAGTGAATGAGAGAGGAGGCTGTGCAGTAGTCTACATGTGCCAGTCAGTGAATGAGAGAGGAGGCTGTGCAGTAGTCTATATGTGCCAGTCAGTGAATGAGAGAGGAGGCTGTGCAGTAGTCTATATGTGTCAGTCAGTGAATGAGAGAGGAGGCTGTGCAGTAGTCTGCATGTGCCAGTCAGTGAATGAGGAGGCTGTGCAGTAGTCTACATGTGCCAGTCAGTGAATGAGAGAGGAGGCTGTGCAGTAGTCTATATGTGCCAGTCAGTGAATGAGAGAGGAGGCTGTGCAGTAGTCTATATGTGTCAGTCAGTGAATGAGAGGAGGCTGTGCAATAGTCTATATGTGTCAGTCAGTGAATGAGAGAGGTGGCTGTGCAGTAGTCTATATGTGTCAGTCAGTGAATGAGAGGAGGCTGTGCAATAGTCTATATGTGTCAGTCAGTGAATGAGAGAGGAGGCTGTGCAGTAGTCTATGTGTCAGTCAGTGAATGAGAGAGGGAGGATATGTGGTCTGCATTAGCAGCATTGTACCACCAGGGTTGTTCAACCAGCCTAAAAGAAAATCGTCCTTCGCCTCATGTCACCTGCACTAAAAGCCATGGCAGAACACAGCATGTGACTCATAGAAGACAGAGTCAGGGCTCCAGTAGCAGACTGGTGCTGGGTCGTATTCATTAGGTACCTGGACGGAAGAAAACGGACTGAAACAGGGAGGGGCCACCTGATATTGTCCAATAATAAACATTTGCTTTCGTTTCCTGTTGCAAAATGTTTTGCTAAGGTGTGCGCTAATGAAGACGACCCTGTTAGGAGTAACGAGGCAGAGCTATTGTTTTGCTAAGGTGTGCGCTAATGAAGACGACCCTGTTAGGAGTAACGAGGCAGAGCTATTGAAAGTGTGACGAGGCAGAGCTATTGAAAGTGTGACGGAGGCAGAGCTATTGAAAGTGTGACGGAGGCAGAGCTATTGAAAGTGTGACGAGGCAGAGCTATTGAAAGTGTGACGGAGGCAGAGCTATTGAAAGTGTGACGGAGGCAGAGCTATTGAAAGTGTGACGGAGGCAGAGCTATTGAAAGTGTGACGGAGTCAGAGCTATTGAAAGTGTGACGAGGCAGAGCTATTGAAAGTGTGACGGAGGCAGAGCTATTGAAAGTGTGACGGAGGCAGAGCTATTGAAAGTGTGACGGAGGCAGAGCTATTGACAGTGTGACGAGGCAGAGCTATTGAAAGTGTGACGGAGGCAGAGCTATTGAAAGTGTGACGGAGGCAGAGCTGTTGAAAGTGTGACGGAGGCAGAGCTATTGAAAGTGTGACGGAGGCAGAGCTATTGACAGTGTGACGAGGCAGAGCTATTGAAAGTGTGACGGAGGCAGAGCTATTGAAAGTGTGACGGAGGCAGAGCTATTGAAAGTGTGACGAGGCAGAGCTATTGAAAGTGTGACGGAGGCAGAGCTATTGAAAGTGTGACGGAGGCAGAGCTATTGAAAGTGTGACGGAGGCAGAGCTATTGAAAGTGTGACGAGGCGGAGCTATTGAAAGTGTGACGGAGGCAGAGCTATTGAAAGTGTGACGAGGCAGAGCTATTTTAAGTGTGACGGAGGCAGAGCTATTGAAAGTGTGACGGAGGCAGAGCTGTTGAAAGTGTGACGGAGGCAGAGCTATTGAAAGTGTGACGGAGGCAGAGCTATTGAAAGTGGGACGGAGGCAGAGCTATTGAAAGTGTGACGAGGCAGAGCTATTGAAAGTGTGACGGAGGCAGAGCTATTGAAAGTGTGACGAGGCAGAGCTGTTGAAAGTGTGACGGAGGCAGAGCTGTTGAAAGTGTGACGGAGGCAGAGCTATTGAAAGTGTGACGAGGAAGAGCTATTGAAAGTGTGACGGAGGCAGAGCTATTGAAAGTGTGACGAGGAAGAGCTATTGAAAGTGGGACGGAGGCAGAGCTGTTGAAAGTGTGGAATCAGAAGCATAAAGTTGCACCCTGACCCTTAAAACAAAGTCCTACAGGTCCTGTGTGGGATTGTTCCTGCAGTCTTATGTCAACATACAATATACACTGAGTGTACAAAACATTAGGAACACCTTCCCAATATTGAGTTGAACCCATTTTGCTTTCAGAACAGCCTTAATTCGTTGGACATGGACTCTACAAGGGATGCTGGCCCATGTTTACGCCAATGCTTCTCACAGTTGGGTTGGCTGGATGTCCTTTGGGTGGTGGACCATTCTTGACACACTCAGGAAACTGTTGAGCATGAAAAACCCAGCAGCGTTAAAGTTCTTGTCACATTTAAACCGGTGCGCCTGGCACCTACTACCATACCCCATTCAAAGGCTCTTAAAAATGTTGTCTTGCCCATTCACCCTCTGAATGGCACACATTCACAACCCATGTCTCAATTGTCCTTCTTTAACCTGTCTCCTCCCCTTCATCTACACTGATTGTAGTGGATTTAACAAGTGACATCAATAAGTGATCACAGCTTTCACCTGGTCAGTGTGTCATGGAAAAAGCAGGTGTTCCTAATGTTTTGTCCACTCAGTGTATTTTCAGTGCATATACTTAGAGCTATATTGATCTATTTTATTCCGAGTGGATTTACCATAGACTGCAAGAGTGAGTAGTGAATTGAATCAACTCACTGTCAATGTCAAACCAAATAATTGAATGGAGCCAAACACATACACACAATTCAGCCTTGAAAGTTCCAGTGAGACAACTTCCGTCCAGTCAGAACATTCCTTCCACAGATATCGAGCAGACTATACAGCATTGACGAAGGTCAGCATTTGTGTCCTGAATCTTTAGAAATCATCTTCAGTTTAAAGGGGTTTATTAGGACTTTAAGGTTGTTGATGTAGAGAAGTATGACGACCACGGCAATGACAAAGATGATGTCATGGCAACAGGGTTGTTCCTGAAGTGCGGTGGCATTTCCATCCCTTGCCTTTGCAACCATGAAAAACACATTAGTGACACATAGTTACACATGTTTTTGTTTATACTGAACTGTTTATCAATCATAAAACACTGCAAGTCCTTTATACTGCAAAACTTTGTTTAACCATTATTTAAAGTACTTAGGGTAAGCAAATTGGCTTGTCCCAGTAGTGATGTGTGTAGTTGTGATTTAGAGATATCTAGGATTTGAAATGCTAGAATTGTATATATTGTATAGATCAATAAATGCAAAGTTGTATCGTGTATTATAAACTGGGTTGTTCGAGCCCTGAATGCTGATTGGCTGACAGCCATATCACAAGTATGACAAAACATTGATTTTTACTTTTCTAATTACGTTGGTAACCAGGTTATAATAGCAATAAGGCACCTCAGGGGTTTGTGGTATATGACCAATATACCACGGCTAAGGGCTGTATCCAGGCACTCCAAGTTGCGTCGTGCAAAAGAACAGCGCTTAGCTGTGGTATATTGGCCATATACCACACCCCCTCATGCCTTATTGCTTAAGTATTTAGTTGTATAATGTCTGTCCCTCAGTTGTGTGTCATTGGTACCACCTTGAGAAATCACTTTGATCATTCTCTCCAGTGGCAAACTTATTGGGGTTATTGAAAATCTAGAAAGTGATTACACGGAAAAAAAATATAAAACGCAACATGTCAAGTGTTGGTCTCATGTTTTATAAGCTGAAATAAAAGATCCCTGAAATGTTCCATAAGCACAAAAAGCTTATTTCTCTACAATGTAGTGCAGAAATGTGTTTACATCCCTGTTAGTGAGCATTTCTAATTTTTTAATTATCTGGCAACACCTCTGGTGGACATTCTTGTAGTCAGCATGCCAATTGCACACTTCCTCAAAACTTGAGACAATTGTGGCATTGTGTTGTGACAACTGCACATTTTAGAGTTGTCTTTTATTGTCCCCAGCACAAGGTGCACCTGTGTAATGATCATGCTGTTTAATCAGCTTCTTGCTATGCCACACCTGCCAGGTGGAAGGATTATCTTGGCAAAGGAGAAACACTAACAGACATGTAAACACATTTCTGCACAACATTTTTGAAAAATAAGCTTTTTGTGCAGATGGAACATTTCTGGGATCTTTTATTTTAGTTTATGAAACATGGGACCAACACTTGACCTGTTACTTCTATATTTTTGGTCAGTATATATGGATTATTGGCCTGTTGGAAACTAACTCACTACTACATCACACAGCTCAGGCCTGATCTGATTTATCTCTACAGAAACTGTAGCTCACAGAAAAAAAAATCTGGAATTCAAATAATTGAACCAACATCATTGAATTAGTTGTTTAAAAACCCCAGATAAGCAACATTTTGATTGATTGCTCAGCACCCACCCTTTACTGGTGGCACAATGTTATCATAATGGTCAACATTATTTTTAGTCATTAAACTACCATATTAGTTGATTTAGAATGGGAAGTTGATCCCAAATACATTATTCAGAATGCTATACCCAAATGCCACCATAATTCAAGAATGACCAAACCACTAAGAACGCTGACAAAGATACTAATTAGTACATTTAGGACCCAGATTAAGCCCAGGCCACCTCCTGGAGGTTTTTTTCAATCCAAGACTAGGTTTAGGATATCTGTGTCTGGGAAACCAGCCCTTTCACTTTAGGATGCGCTGGGAAAGTATTTTGCAAACTGTGGCATATTTAAACGTGACTACTGCCGGGCGGAATATTTAAACGTGTCCACTGCCCGGCGGCATATTTAAACGAGACTACTGCCCAGCGGCATATTTAAACGTGTCCACTGCCCGGCGGCATATTTAAACGAGACTACCGCCCGGCGGCACATTTAAACGAGACTACTGCCCGTCGGCATATTTAAACGAGACTACTGCCCGGCGGCACATTTAAACGAGACTACTGCCCGGCGGCATATTTAAACT
>NW_026602556.1:0-15155 GCF_029448725.1 Salvelinus fontinalis
CGGTAGACTACAACCTACAGAGGTGGAAGAGGTGTCAGTGGAGTTGGCTGCTGGTCGGTAGACTACAACCTACAGAGGTGGAAGAGGTGTCAGTGGAGTTGGCTGCTGGTCTGTAGACTACAACCTACAGAGGTGGAAGAGGTGTCAGTGGAGTAGGCTGCTGGTCGGTAGACTACAACCTACAGAGGTGGAAGAGGTGTCAGTGGAGTTGGCTGCTGGTCTGTAGACTACAACCTACAGAGGTGGAAGATGTGTCAGTGGAGTAGGCTGCTGGTCGGTAGACTACAACCTACAGAGGTGGAAGAGGTGTCAGTGGAGTTGGCTGCTGGTCTGTAGACTACAACCTACAGAGGTGGAAGAGGTGTCAGTGGAGTTGGCTGCTGGTCTGTAGACTACAACCTACAGAGGTGGAAGAGGTGTCAGTGGAGTTGGCTGCTGGTCTGTAGACTACAACCTACAGAGGTGGAAGAGGTGTCAGTGGAGTTGGCTGCTGGTCGGTAGACTACAACCTACAGAGGTGGAAGAGGTGTCAGTGGAGTTGGCTGCTGGTCTGTAGACTACAACCTACAGAGGTGGAAGAGGTGTCAGTGGAGTTGGCTGCTGGTCTGTAGACTACAACCTACAGAGGTGGAAGAGGTGTCAGTGGAGTTGGCTGCTGGTCGGTAGACTACAACCTACAGAGGTGGAAGGGGTGTCAGTGGAGTTGGCTGCTGGTCGGTAGACTACAACCTACAGAGGTGGAAGAGGTGTCAGTGGAGTTGGCTGCTGGTCGTATCTACAACCTACAGAGGTGGAAGAGGTGTCAGTGGAGTTGGCTGCCGGTCGGTAGACTACAACCTACAGAGGTGGAAGAGGTGTCAGTGGAGTTGGCTGCTGGTCGGTAGACTACAACCTACAGAGGTGGGAGAGGTGTCAGTGGAGTTGGCTGCTGGTCAGTAGACTACAACCTACAGAGGTGGAAGAGGACACACTCCTATTCAAGATCACACCATTTCAATTCCCTTTTCTCTAACTGCACTGCATTTGTAGTCACAGTAGATTAAATGCACATTTCAAAATATTTTGAAAATAAGAGTTAAGTCCACGACACATACCAGTGACCCCCCCAACCCAAGATAAACAAGCAGTAGGCCTATGGGGTGAGGGTGCAACCAGCAACAGCATCCAGTTTGCTCTGCCTCTTCCTGCGACAGTGGTTTCATCTCAGATTGGACCCTATTCCTACTACCTGTGACCAGGGCCAATAGGGCTCTGGGGAATAGAGTGCCATCTGGGGCAGACACACTCTGTAGAACTCCCAGGCTCTGTAGCTAACCCAGAGACACCCAGAAGGACCTTTCACTTTGGCCTGTCTGGCCTGGTGCTCTGCTCTATAGGATCTAGGACCAAAGTGGTGCTCTGTTTGTAATAGCTGCCAAGCAGATAACACAGCACTTAGTCTCCAGTGCTTAATGGACTTTTTATGGGCTCGTCTTGTGATCGTGTGACCTATGGCATCCTGGCCTCTGTGTCTCTCTTGGTAAACTAGATCAGAAACATGCTGCTCTCTCCTTTGTCTTGGGAGAGCGAGAGAGAGTGAGAGAATACTACAGTTTTTCTATTTTCATCAGAGAACAAGGACCTCTTTGATGACCATTTCACCCCTTAACTGAAGAGCCACTTCCATCTACAACATTTTACTGTATCCTGGAAGCACTTCCCTTCTTGTTTCTATAAGTGTTCTGTTTTTCTGACGCGCTTTGGAAGGCCTCTCCTACCTCAGGGTTAACTCAGTGTTATATTGGCAAACTTTATAGGAAACGTTTACACTGAGTGTACAAAACATTATGAACACCTGCTCTTTCCATGACACAGACTGACCAGGTGAAAGCTATGAGCAATTCATGATTCCACTTGTTAAATCCACTTCAAATCAGTATAGATGAAGGGGAGGAGACAGGTTAAATAATCATTTTTAAGTCATGAGACAACTGACATGAATTGTGTATGTGTGCCATTCAGAGGGTGAATGGGAAAGACAAAATATTTAAGTACCTTCATCAACAGGGTATGGTAGTACATGCCAGGTGCACTGGTTTGTGTCAAGAACTGCAACACTGCTGGGTTTTTCCACACCCAACATTTTCCCGTGTGTATCAAGAACAATCCACCACCCAAAGAACATCCAGCCAATCTGACAACTTTGTAAAGCATTGGAGTCATGGGCCAGAATCCCTGTGTAACGCTTGACACCTTGTAGTTCATGCCTCAACAAATTGAGGCTGTTCTAAGAGCAAGAAAGGAGGGGAGAAACTCCGTATTAGGAAGGTGTCCATAATGTTTGGTAAACTCTTATGTAGAAGAACCACTACTGAATTCTATCGGCTTACTACACAACCACCTTCAGCCAGTCACGTGCACTCTGGCTCACTCCTCCCCGTCTGGTTGGCTGGTTGCATAAGGCAGCAATAGAGGAGCTCCACTTCTGGTCTTTACCCATCTTCTCCTCTGTATGCACAGCACATTGCATTGCTCATTTTGCTTGACCTATAGGAAGAAGCTATACTGTAGCAGCCAGTCACAGTTCCTGTGCATGCAAAATTCACACGCCCTTATGTTAAAAATCAGGGGCAGGTGTATTATTTAGTAAACAATGTAGCAAAAACATTTTGCAACTAATAAGCATTTCTTATTGGATAAATCCTGGTAATTTCCACCCCATTTCAGCCATTTGTTTCAGTTTGGTTCCTAGTGAATACGCCCAGTTTACACTCTTATTTCCCCAAAAGAAAAGCAGTCACCTACAGACATGAATGAAAGTATGTGGGACAGCTTAAAACACACCTCAGACATCTTTGCTAGAATACATATTTGTACTGTGATGCAAAACTTTAAAAAGTGCTTACCCTCTAACGAAGAGGTTAATAAAAATATAGAGTGATGTAATTATCTAGATCAGTCTCATCAGGCACCTTGTCTTCCTCCTGCTAACAAACAGACAGTACAGACACCTCCTGCTAACAGAAGTGCCAGGCTTTTGAGTAGTGGGTATATCACTGGAAGGAAACATACCTATAATCTCTCACCTTTTATTAAACACATACAAATAACACCGGAACATTCTATCCCTCCCCATGTCAAGAGTAAATAAACCCCACCACAGGAAGAGAAAAACAAAAACAAATCAATGATCAGGATCAACACACGTGACATTGCAGTGAGGTGAGTGGCGACTAGAACTAAGAATCATCTGAAGTCTCAGTGGTCTATTGTTGACGAGTGTGTGTGGTCGTTAAGTATAACGCGGGTCATTTCCTTGACAACGCCTGGGTCTGCTTTCCATGACGACGTGTGCTAAGGTAGCACCGATATCGTCATGGTGATAGCTGTAGTGGTTAGTCAGCCTACTGAGTGACAGTGACTTGAGAGCCTCCCCACACCTCAAAACATCCACTATCTTCTAGCCTAGCCATCTAAAACATTAAAAGAAAGCTACTTTAACAAAAGGCAGGATCACAGATGCAACATGACTCCCATCTTACAGACAGTGTAGTCTAGTACTCTGCTGAGATGATCTGTCACATCACAGCTGGCTGCGCTCTCTTGGCTTTGACCCAATACGTCTTGACAAGCCCTGGGGAGAGGGGGGCAAACCGACACACCCCAACTACATGGTAGTAGTCTTGTATGGAATAGACCCTGGTAAAGCTATGGATGGGGGGAGGTGGGGGTACTGTTCCCCTGCCCCTATTGGCCCTCCTTCTCCTCATCCTCCCGCAGGAACTGGAAGACAGAGGAGAAGTCTTTGCCGGCGTAGCCCCGAGCACACATCATGCGGTATATCTGGTGGGCCAGGGAGCCCAGAGGGACAGGGGTCTTGGTGTTGGTGGCTGTAGTCTGGGCTAGCCCCAGGTCCTGAAGAGGAGAAACACTCATTAGCGCTCTGCCATCACCGCTTGTTGTACACAGCACCGTTAAAACATGTCAAACACACATCTCTTTCGAGTTACATGAAAGTTAATACTATTGACAGAGACATTAACTAAAATAAAGTCACAGGAAATTAAAGAGGCCCTGAAGAACCATCTTCTGTGTCACTCAAACATTTGTGTACTAAACGTCTTGAGAGAGAGGGATGGAGTAAACGAGAGTGAGGGAGAGACCCGCCTTGGCCATGAGTTGGGTCCCGAAACCTCCCTGGTAGCCGTTTCCAGAGGGGACTCCCTCCATGACACCAGGTACAGGGTTGTAAGTGTCACTGGACCAGCAGCGGCCTGAACTCATGTTCAGGATCTTAGCCAGTAGCTTAGGGTCCAGACCTAGTCTGTCAGGGGCCAGGAAATCACAAGCATTTAAAAAAAACAAACATTTATTTTACAAGTTTAAGGTGGGTTACTGTGTACCATTTCTCTGATTGCTGGTTAGTCATAACTACAAGTAAAGGAGAGACATGTAGACAGTTGATAGAGTAGGAGCTTCATAAAAATATAAAGGAGCTTTTCCATTGGATAGTTACTTTAAGAGAGTGACTATAGTGGTAGTGTTACAGATCTGTACGATACCCACAGCATGGTTCTGTTCAACAAGCGTTAAGTGCAACAAGACATTTTGTTGGAGATGAGATCTCTGCTGTGAATGTATTGGCAATACTCAACCTGATGCCAAGGTTCATGGTCTCAGAGGTCCCGATCATGCCTATCGCCAGCAGCATATTGTTGCAGATTTTGGCTGCCTGTAAGAAAGCCTCCTGGTTACATCCCATGTAGTCACATGTCGTTTTGTAATAATCCACCCATAATGCCCCTAGTAGGAATGTAATGTGTGTATCCCCAATGGCACCCTATTCCCTAAAGTGGTTAACCTTTGACCAAGGCCTCGGGGACAGGTAGCCTAGCGGTTAAGAGCATTGGGTCAGTAACAAAAAGGTTGCTGGTTTGAATCCCTGCACTGACTTGGTGAAGAGGCACTTAACCCTAATTGCTCCTGTAGGTTGCTCTGGATAAGAGCGTCTGCTAAATGACCCCCCCCCCACATTTTTTTGAGACACAAGTCATGTAAATGTGTATACCTACCTGTCCAGTGCCGACAGCTCCACAGTACACCACGTTGGCTCCCATACAGGTGAGCAGCTCCTGGGCCGCAGTAAACTCCTCCTCTACTCCCCCCACCATGAAGGTCAGCTTCCCCGAGCTGGCAGCCCCCACACCTGGAGAAAAGAGGGTGAGATGCACATCCTAAACTTGAGAATATCTGATGAAGACGTCGGTGAAGTGGAAACGTTGTACATTTGGGTGCATAGCACGCACCAGACAAGCACAATTATAAAACATGGCGGTTTCATTAGAATAGTATGTCTGTCAGTCACTGTTGTTGCTTCTCAAAACTGTTATGAGGTAACCACAGAAAGATTGATGCAAATCTAGAGCGCTTTCCTAAACAGCAGCTTGTTTCCTTGTCAAACACCCACCAAGTTTGGCTGAGAAAGTAATTCCACATAAAATCAACAAATGAAAAATGAGGCAAGCCCTAGGCTTTTCAATAGCGATAGTTTCATACTCAGTCAAACACGGTTGTGGGGAAAGGGAGCTAATAGTTTATAGACAAAATGAAGTGGCAGTAAAAAGCTGGCTGAGAGAAAGAGATCTCAAATCCCATGACAAATGTGGGGTAACAAGTAAAAAAATAAATAATCTTAAAACGCATTAAAAACTTAAGCTACACAGCCCCAAAATACATAGATTAAAAAAGGCAACCCTTTCATTTCTGTAGCCAAAGTTACAGTTCCTCGGCCTCTCTGCCATAATAATGAGCAGTGTGTGTGTGACTGCATCTCTGCCATCTCACACAGCCTGGGAACCAACACACACCAATTACAGAGTCTCTAAGGACATGCATTACAGTGAAAGTGAATGTGTTTTTTGGTGGCTATGCAGCTAGAGTTCTGTGGTCAAACGTTTTCATTCCAGTCAGCACAGTAGCCTTTCATGATAAACATTTCAAGGCTTCACGTACAACTTCAATTGATTTTAATTCAAAAGTATAAGAAAACAATAGTATATTTCTGTGTCGTAATGACTGGATTTGGGACTAGGTTATTGTATGAGGACTACGCTGACAGAGCGTTCCAAAATAGAACCCTACTCCCCTATATCGTGCACTACTTTTAACTAGCTCCCTGTGGGCTCTGGTCAACAGTAGTGCACTATATAGGGAACAGGGGCCCATTTGGGCTGCATCCCAGGTTTTGTGGCTTTCCTATTATTGGTCCAGAAAACAAGGCATTCCTTCCAACAGTGAGTCTGCTGCCAAACCTCTCTGACGCACTGTGGGTTCTGGCTGGAAGAGGCAACACATGAAGGACAGAGAACCAGAGGTCTCTCAAAAGCACAGGAAAACAGCCTGATTAGAGACCACCTCTCACAAAGTAAGTCTGGGTTGGAGAAGGTACTCTGGATACGTCCACACTGGGCTACAGCAAAGCTCCTTGCTGGATTCAGAACAATCAGTGTTGGAAGTCCTAAACATGATGTGTGCTTCTGGGTTTGTGTGGTCTCCTGATCAAAGGCTCAAGTCTGGGTTACAGTACCATCATCTGGGTAACAATGACACCAGTCTCATCGCATTCCCCTGTGCTCGATTACAACCATGCAACTCCTTTTGTCTCCCCCCCCACCCACCACATACGAGAGGTTTCAGTTCTGACCATGTTCAACCACAGGCATTCAAGCACAGTATCAAGGTAGTAACATGCTGCAATACTTGACTCTAACCAAACACACACCTCTGTGACCTGCAGCCACCCAAGTTCAACGTGGGAAGCTGGACAGCCTTAATCCATGAGCACTGCCACAGGAAGGATGCATATAAATCATTACTAATCTTTAGGGCCTGATGGTAAAATATGCCAACATCAACTCAAAGTGGCTTTCCTCAAGTTAAAAGGCTGAGATCAAACACACAGTGTGTGTAGTGTGTACGACAGTGTGTGTTTCCCCTGAAGACTGTGATAGTGTTTTACAGCTTGGAGCCTTTCTGAAGGTCAGTATGGCTCTTCCTCATCTTCCCTACCCCCCACAGTGTCTGAACACCAAACAGCAACCTATTCCCTATTTAGTGCACTACTTTTGACCAGGGTCCATAAGGTCCTCCGCCTCCTCTTCATGACCCAGGCCGTCAGGCGGGTAAGGTCCTCCTCCTCCTCTTCATGACCCAGGCCGTCAGGCGGGTAAGGTCCTCCTCCTCCTCTTCATGACCCAGGCCGTCAGGCGGGTAAGGTCCTCCTCCTCCTCTTCATGACCCAGGCCGTCAGGCGGGTAAGGTCCTCCTCCTCCTCTTCATGACCCAGGCCGTCAGGCGGGTAAGGTCCTCCTCCTCCTCTTCATGACCCAGGCCGTCAGGCGGGTAAGGTCCTCCTCCTCCTCTTCATGACCCAGGCCGTCAGGCGGGTAAGGTCCTCCTCCTCCTCTTCATGACCCAGGCCGTCAGGCGGGTAAGGTCCTCCTCCTCCTCTTCATGACCCAGGCCGTCAGGCGGGTAAGGTCCTCCTCCTCCTCTTCATGACCCAGGCCGTCAGGCGGGTAAGGTCCTCCTCCTCCTCTTCATGACCCAGGCCGTCAGGCGGGTAAGGTCCTCCTCCTCCTCTTCATGACCCAGGCCGTCAGGCGGGTAAGGTCCTCCTCCTCCTCTTCATGACCCAGGCCGTCAGGCGGGTAAGGTCCTCCTCCTCCTCTTCATGACCCAGGCCGTCAGGCGGGTAAGGTCCTCCTCCTCCTCTTCATGACCCAGGCCGTCAGGCGGGTAAGGTCCTCCTCCTCCTCTTCATGACCCAGGCCGTCAGGCGGGTAAGGTCCTCCTCCTCCTCTTCATGACCCAGGCCGTCAGGCGGGTAAGGTCCTCCTCCTCCTCTTCATGACCCAGGCCGTCAGGCGGGTAAGGTCCTCCTCCTCCTCTTCATGACCCAGGCCGTCAGGCGGGTAAGGTCCTCCTCCTCCTCTTCATGACCCAGGCCGTCAGGCGGGTAAGGTCCTCCTCCTCCTCTTCATGACCCAGGCCGTCAGGCGGGTAAGGTCCTCCTCCTCCTCTTCATGACCCAGGCCGTCAGGCGGGTAAGGTCCTCCTCCTCCTCTTCATGACCCAGGCCGTCAGGCGGGTAAGGTCCTCCTCCTCCTCTTCATGACCCAGGCCGTCAGGCGGGTAAGGTCCTCCTCCTCCTCTTCATGACCCAGGCCGTCAGGCGGGTAAGGTCCTCCTCCTCCTCTTCATGACCCAGGCCGTCAGGCGGGTAAGGTCCTCCTCCTCCTCTTCATGACCCAGGCCGTCAGGCGGGTAAGGTCCTCCTCCTCCTCTTCATGACCCAGGCCGTCAGGCGGGTAAGGTCCTCCTCCTCCTCTTCATGACCCAGGCCGTCAGGCGGGTAAGGTCCTCCTCCTCCTCTTCATGACCCAGGCCGTCAGGCGGGTAAGGTCCTCCTCCTCCTCTTCATGACCCAGGCCGTCAGGCGGGTAAGGTCCTCCTCCTCCTCTTCATGACCCAGGCCGTCAGGCGGGTAAGGTCCTCCTCCTCCTCTTCATGACCCAGGCCGTCAGGCGGGTAAGGTCCTCCTCCTCCTCTTCATGACCCAGGCCGTCAGGCGGGTAAGGTCCTCCTCCTCCTCTTCATGACCCAGGCCGTCAGGCGGGTAAGGTCCTCCTCCTCCTCTTCATGACCCAGGCCGTCAGGCGGGTAAGGTCCTCCTCCTCCTCTTCATGACCCAGGCCGTCAGGCGGGTAAGGTCCTCCTCCTCCTCTTCATGACCCAGGCCGTCAGGCGGGTAAGGTCCTCCTCCTCCTCTTCATGACCCAGGCCGTCAGGCGGGTAAGGTCCTCCTCCTCCTCTTCATGACCCAGGCCGTCAGGCGGGTAAGGTCCTCCTCCTCCTCTTCATGACCCAGGCCGTCAGGCGGGTAAGGTCCTCCTCCTCCTCTTCATGACCCAGGCCGTCAGGCGGGTAAGGTCCTCCTCCTCCTCTTCATGACCCAGGCCGCCAGGCGGGTAAGGTCCTCCTCCTCCTCTTCATGACCCAGGCCGCCAGGCGGGTAAGGTCCTCCTCCTCCTCTTCATGACCCAGGCCGCCAGGCGGGTAAGGTCCTCCTCCTCCTCTTCATGACCCAGGCCGTCAGGCGGGTAAGGTCCTCCTCCTCCTCTTCATGACCCAGGCCGTCAGGCGGGTAAGGTCCTCCTCCTCTTCATGACCCAGGCCGTCAGGCGGGTAAGGTCCTCCTCCTCTTCATGACCCAGGCCGTCAGGCGGGTAAGGTCCTCCTCCTCATGACCCAGGCCGTCAGGCGGGTAAGGTCCTCCTCCTCTTCATGACCCAGGCCGTCAGGCGGGTAAGGTCCTCCTCCTCTTCATGACCCAGGCCGTCAGGCGGGTAAGGTCCTCCTCCTCTTCATGACCCAGGCCGTCAGGCGGGTAAGGTCCTCCTCTTTATAACGCAGACCGAACCATCTATATGAGAAGCAGAGAGACTGAATGGATTCACCATTTTGTCGGCAATTTTAACCTGAACCAAGGCCCACATGGGAGTCTGCTGTCCTGGGTAGTTACCAGGTTGTCAGGAAAAATACAAATCAGTCCTCCTCCCAGTGGAATTCACAGAGAGACACACGTGTGGCAACAGAGACAAGAGTACACATATGATCATGACAGAGATGTTTCTCTTTATATAACTTGGTCAAATGGTTTGCAGTAAAAAGATGTGTAATTGTTGTGAAGTTGTTCTATGAGAGAGAGCTGCATTGGTAGTAGACTTTAAAAACCACGTTTTCAGAAAATGAGGGGCACAAAGAGTTTTTCGGGCTGCTGGGATCTGAGAACGGAGCGTTTGGGTGGAAGGGTCAACGGATCAAACTCCAGATGCGGGGTTCTTAAATAATCCACATCATGGACCACAAATGTGCTAGAGAGCTCCCTCTACTAAATCTGGTTCATTTCAACAATTAGGGAGTGGAGAGGCTGGTCCTCTCCGATTGCAGCAGAGACCCCCCCAAGGTAATGCTGCGTCCCAAATGGCACTCTAATCCTATGGGCCCGGGTCAAAAGTAGTGCACTATATTTATTTAAATGTTTTGTTATTTAACTAGGCAAGTCAGTAAAGAACAAATTCGTATTTACAATGACGGTCTACCCAGACGACGCCGGCTCAATTGTGCGCCTCGTTATGGGTCTCCCAATCACAGCCGGATGTGATACAGCCTGGATTTGAACCAGGGACTGTAGTGATGCCTTTTGCACTGAGAAGCAGTGCCTTAGACTGCTGAGCCACTCGGGAGCCCTATATAGGGAATAGTGCCATTTGGAGCACAGCCTGTATTAGTCCTTACCTCCTGACACAGGCGCGTCCATAAAAACTGCCCCCATCTTCTCCGTGGCCACGGCCATCTCCTTGGAAACGGCTGGGTCGATGGTGCTGGAGTCGATGAGTAGCGAGCCTTTCTTCACCTTCCTGTAGAACAGCAAAGTACCCACCTTATAGTTTAAAACAGTCTGAAGGGTTTCTGTTTTAGACAGATAGCTAAGTGACTTGACTTTGACTTGATTCTTTTATTAGGGCTCTGGTCAAAAGTAGTGCACTATAAAGAGAACAGGGAGCCATTTGGGACACAGCCAGTGAGTAATGGAGGGATCTTACTTGAGGATACCGTTGGGCCCAGTGTAAACCTTGATGACGTTGGGACTGGAGGGCAGCATGGTGACGATGCGGTCTGCCTGGTCTGCCACCTCCGCAGGGTTATCCACAATCTGACAAAACAGGGATTTATTCATTAGGGCACGCCGTAGCAAAATGTTTCAAATACAAAAACTAGCGTTTCTTATTGGACAAGTTCAGGTAGTCCCTCCCTGTTTTAGTCTATTGGTGCCTCATGAATAAGCTACAACCCAGGCAAGCACAACTATTATGATTCAATTAAGAAGTAGATCGGCATTGACGAGAGTAAAATCTTATGGACTCCATTTGTTTGGACACTCATTTAAGTGGTTCCACCTATCTAATTGATTTTAGTCATGGTATTTTGTTTGTTTTTTTGAGCACCTACCAGCTGACATCAGAGAGCTATGGCATGCCATCAGCTGGCGCATTTCGCACAATGCGCTGCCATTAGCAAACAAGCAAGCTAGTTTTTTTTGTCCCACCTGGGCACCCAACTCTTGCAGTTCTTTGCAGGACTCAGGGAAGACGTCAGTGGCGATGACGGGGTATCCATGCTTCAGCAGGTTCTTGGCCATGGGTTTTCCCATGTTCCCCAGGCCAATGAAACCCACCTGGGTCTTAGAGGCCATGGACCTGCTGGAGACTGGGAGGTACAGGGGTGTATTCATTAGTGCAAACCGGTGCAACCTGTAGCGAAACAGTCCAACGAAAACTAGTGTTTCTTATTGGACAAGTTCAGGTAGGCCTAGGTCCCTTACCTATTGGTTCCTAATACACCCCAGGAACAACTTGTAATGAGACTAGACTACTACCAGAAGCCTTTTGTTATACTTTCAACCAAGCTGAGACAACTCTAATACAGCCTTTCTGTGTAGGCCTTCACTAATAAAAATAAATTGTCAGAATGTAAAAAACTATAGTCTCTTGCGAAATACTGTTAAACGGCTCCCTAGTCCATTGAAACATCCAGCACACTTCTAATCTAGGCCTTGCCGTTCTGTTTCAATGAAATCCAAACATAACCCAGCCCTATCAATAGTTACCCAAGACCTGTATACGACATCGCAGTGGGTAACGTCAGAGGCAAGCTTGATAAAACTAAATAGGACCAAGGAAAGTTGTCCAGACATTTCTACATTGATTCTGTACATTCAATTTTTCCTGAGAATTAATTGAATTTCAAATCCTAAACCATTTGATATGAAAATCCACTGTAGCCCTTGTAGTGCCAAAGTCAAGCTAATGCCAACACGATAATTGCATATCAAAGCAGTAAACAAGTAGAGAACTCATTCACCATTTCCTATAAAAGCAGAAGTATGAAGGCTGAAAGTAGAGGTGTATTGGCCAAAGGGCATTTTATAAATAAACTGTGGTGTGTAAATGTGTGTGAGAAGAGGGGGGGGGGGGGGCAGGCATCCAGGCCTCACATGGCTGGCTCTCCCAGCCAATCTTCATAGTGGCTTCAGTGGAAAGAGACACCTGACCTGCCACTGTTGGACTGACCCCGCGTTCACTTGTTAGTTGGAACTAGGAAACTCAGAACTGATTTTAGTCATACATGTGCCACGTTCAACGAATCAGCAAGTTGTAAATGTCCGAGTTCCGACTAGCATTTGTACGCGGCACAAGGCTACTACCACACACACAGAAAGTGCAGCACACAAAACCCCATGGCTGTGTCTCAATAATCTCTACTTCCTCCTGAACTGTGTCCTCCATGAATGTAAAGGCATTAGAATGGTGTAGGCATGGGCTAGAGGGAGTTTCCATGTACCAGTCAACTCCATGAAAGGACATGAACAAGAGCATACGTCGAGAGATTGTTGGGACCCAACCCCGGTCTTGTGTGGTAGACCTACTGCCATTGCAATGAAGGTCACTGGCCCTTAATCATGACTCAGTTCCATTACACATCAGAGTCATTGGAGAAAAGGGGTCTTCTATATGGGGGAGTTTTGTTAAGCGCCCAGACTGAACATTAACACGCATCGATTGCGGTATGGTTTTGGAAGCATAAAGGTTCTTACATATCAATGAGAATATATACACACACACATGTATACAGTGAGCACCATAATTCATTGGACAGTGACCATGTTTTGTTATTTTGGCTCTGCGCTCTAGCACTTTGAGTTTGAAAGGATACAATGACAATGAGGGTGAAGTGCAGACTGTCAGCTTTAATTTGAGGGTATTTTCATACATATCGGATGAACCGTTTAGAAATGTCAGCACCTTTTGTACATGGTCCCCCCATTTTAAGGTACTACAAGTATTTGTTGAATTGGCTTCACAGATGTGTCGTTAGGCAGGTGTATTAATTTGTGTCGTTAGTGAATGCAGGAGAGCTGTTGATGAATAGTATTGATTCTAGACTTTGCTATTGCCTTTGGAGGTTGTTGTTGGGGTGTGACAACATGAGGAAGACAGCAGTGTCGATGCAAATGAAGCTGGCCGTCATAAGGCTCAGAAATGAAAATCAATCAATCAGGAACATTGCAAAAACCCTGGGCATGCCCAAGTCAACAGTTTGGTTCATCATTAACAAGACAAAAACAACAGGTGAACTCAATTATGTCAAAAGACCCAGTAGACTGAGGAAGACCACTGTAGTGGATGACGGGAGAATACTCTCTATGGTGAAGAAAACCCCCCCCTGACAACAGCCCAACAGATCAAACACACTCTCCTGGATGCAGGTGTAGATGTGTAAGTCTACCATACGTAGAAGACTCCCCAGCAGGACTAGATGGTACACTACAAGATGCAAACCACTGATAAGCCTGAAGAACAGAAAGGCGAGATTACAGTTTGCTAAAAAGCATCTAAAAGAGCCCCAATAGTTCTGGAAAAAAAGTATTGTGGACAGATGAGACAAAGATGAACATGTACAGGAGTGATGGAAAAAGGAAAGTGTGAAAAAAAAAAAGACATGCCCATGATCCAAAGCATACCACCTCATCTGTGAAACATGGTGGAGGGGGTGTTATGGCTTGGGCCTGTATGGCTGCCAGTGGAAAATGGTGGAGGGGGTGTTATGGCTTGGGCCTGTATGGCTGCGAGTGGAACAGGCTCACTTGTCTTCATCAATGATGTGACTGCAGACAGAAGTAGAACAATGAATTCTGAAGTATACAGAAATATTTTATCTGCTCAGATAAAACCAAATGCCTCCAAACTCATTGGACGGCACTTCATCATGCAACAAGACAATGACCCTAAACATACTGCTAGAGCAACGAAGGGGTTTTTGATGGCCAAAAAGTGGAAAATCCTTGACTGGCCGAGTCAATCACCAGATCTGAATCCAATTGAACATGCATTTTACATGCTGAAGAGGAGACTGAAGGAAATAAGTCCCCAAAACAAGCAGGAACTGAAAATGACTGCAGTACAGGCCTCGCAGACCTAGGGAAGATACCCAGCGTCTGGTGATGTCGATGCATCGCAGACTTCAAGCAGTCATTGCCTGCAAAGGGTATGCGACCAAATATTAACAATGAGTACTTTATTCTAAATTATGTTAAACTGTCCAATGTTTTTTGATGCCCGAAAATGGGTAGGACTATGTACAAAAGCTTCTATAATTTCTAAACAGTT
Source organism: Salvelinus fontinalis (assembly GCF_029448725.1). Lineage (NCBI taxonomy): Eukaryota > Metazoa > Chordata > Actinopteri > Salmoniformes > Salmonidae > Salvelinus > Salvelinus fontinalis. The sequence continues at coordinate 14,271 of NW_026602556.1, forward strand.
AATCCAATATGTATGAAAATACCCTCAAATTAAAGCTGACAGTCTGCACTTCACCCTCATTGTCATTGTATCCTTTCAAACTCAGTGCTAGAGTGCAGAGCCAAAATAACAAAGGGTCACTCCAATTAATTATGGTGCTCACTGTATATTTTAAAAAGGTTAAATTGATACACACCTTTATAAAGGTTAGTGTTTCAACATAGCCATATCTCCATGTTACAGCTCTTTGAACAGAAAACGGACAGAAGACAGACGACCACCTATGCTAATTAGCCATCTAGCATTCTCCAAACACCTGTGCCAGCGTATCTGTGCAAACCTGCTACAGTAAGAGCATCTTTTTTATATGAAGGATTCCGTCTCGCTGGTGTAAGGGCCATGTTTCAAAAGCCGCGATTGTTTAGCAAGCGATAATTATTAACGTTTCTAAACGTGAAAAAACAGCGTCGGGATTGTAGTTGACACAAGCCAGTTGTGGGCGAAGCTAACCACTGAAAACGGTAGGGAGAAGGCAGAATGCCGCCTAGAGTTTGAGAGCTAGGTGGTCACGTTGGGTTTTGGTAAGAGGAACCACCAGCGAGGACAGTAGGCTGGGTTATCAAGGTAAGGGTTGAACTACCGGCGAGGACAGTAGGCTGGGTTATAAAGGTAAGGGTTGAGCTACCGGCAAGGACAGTAGGTTGGGTTATCAAGGTAAGGGTTGAACTACCGGCGAGGACAGTAGGCTGGGTTATCAAGGTAAGGGTTGAACTACCGGCGAGGACAGTAGGCTGGGTTATCAAGGTAAGAGTTGAGCTACCGGCGAGGACAGCAGGCCGGGTTATCAAGGTAAGAGTTGAGCTACCGACGAGGACAGTAGGCTGGGTTATCAAGGTAAGAGTTGAA
>NW_026602557.1:0-15150 GCF_029448725.1 Salvelinus fontinalis
GTACCTCTCGGACACCCACAACCCAAACAGCACCCCAAAAGCAAAGTGTCTACTTTTCCTGTACTATTCTCCATAGGAATCAACGACAGAGGCCCCTCCATCACTTAACAGACTCACAGACGCCGCATCCAAATTGAATAGCGATCTCATTGGACGAACCACGGCCATACCCCTCACATAGCAACAGCTCGCACACCTCATGCACCAATGGGATTAGAGCTACCTGACCAAAACCACGCCCCAGCTATTTCCTATAAAAAGAGAAGCATCTCTCAGTCTCAGTACCACTTCATAGATGACACCTCCTTGAAGACACCTCACCTTGACTTGATGACAGCTGGACCCCTACCACTACACCTCATCCTGAAGGACCACTCCTGCTGAACAACTAAACCCTGGCTCCAGGCTACACCCCAAAGACCCCTCACCTGGACCAAGATTCCAACTGATACCCTACACTCCAAACAAAGATCTCATCTCCACTTAATGGTAAAACCCTTAGCTGCATGCTACACCCAGGATTCGAACTACTTTTGAAAACCGCCTTAAATCATTGCGACTTCTCCCCTAAAAATCTAGGTACTCCTACATCACCGGACCCTCATCCCAGAGAACCTACGCCCTTTTTGGCATTTTTTCAACGAAACTTCACAGACCTTCCAGACCATCCAACTTCAACCATACATATACACCCACACATACACCCTATTTGTTCGGTCCAAAAATACGGCCTCCCACCGTACTTGGACCTAGTGCACTTTTTTGCACTTTTTTCTCCTCCCTGCCACCTGAAGAAGCCGAGTAAGGCAGAAACGCGTCGTGGCTGGGCTACCCCTAGACCCGTTGTGCAGCTGTAAGGAAGGCAGGTTCCACACGGACTTCGGGGGTACCTCCTTTTGGCTACTCATTTTTATTTGAACTTTTCTCTTACCCTTATTTTGAGTTTTACACAGGGACACACTATAATGGAGGATTTACGAGACAACGAGGACTACGGGCACTCTGATGGCCACTCAGACCCTCTACGATACCACAAAACGGGCCCAAAAATTTCGACGGGGCACAGATACCCACCTAGACCCTCTACCTATTTTAAAAGGAGACGCACAGAGGGGCCAGCCGAAAATAGTTTCGACTGGCAACCGAGTCTCATTGTAGGAACGTCGTTTTCACCTCACCTCAAGCCTCTCTTTCAGGCTCCCACACACCAGGAGACACATCCTGCACCAGTGGATTCTTTCACCCACCGGATAGAACCTTCCCATGGTTCTTAGAAGATCGACCAAACCCATCCATCAGACCAGCATACTACCACACCATCACACCTAGGACGTAAAGTTTTACCCCTGGATGACGTCCCCAGCTGGCCACCAGACACAACGATCTACCCCAAACCAAAGTACTCCAAGAACCTCAAGGATACCGACAGGATACGCCACAGACCTACCACACAGATTCCCGCTCTCAACAGAACACCACCAACACACGCTACTCCAAAGAGGACCCAGAAAGGATACAGACGGCTATCCTGATAATCTCTCACACAGGGCCAGACCGAACCAACAAAGGTCCACTTCATACAGACCTGGATATCCCAGAGATAAACCTAGGAGCAACACCCTCTCCAGGCACCACTCCAACCCACCACCACCACCAGATCCCCCAATAACCTACGACAACAGCTATAGGTATCACATACCGCAGCTACACACTCGGGGAACCAGCAGAGGTCTAAACCCGACCTCCAGACACTTCACGGCCCGTACCAAAGGTACATATCCGGTGGTACAGCACACCCAGCTCAGAAGGACACCCTCACCCACCCAGCAACACAGAACGGATACCTGGAGACCTTCTACCACCACAAAGGGAACCAACAAGCAAGTGGTACATCAGGCCTCCACCACAACAAACCTACACTCCTCAGACAACCTGGTCTCACCATCCACAGTAGAATTGGTACAACCCAACACTACCAGGGAACCTCAGACCCCTACCAACATCAACACTACAGCAAGGATACTCTCCAAGCTCATTAGAGCTAGACACCACCTAGAGGCGATCAGCTACTACCTCTCGGGGAGCAACCTTCCTCCCGGATACATCCATAAAGCAAGAATATTGACGGCGACCTCCACACCATCGGGAGCATCTGGTACCACACTGGAAGCACTCTCATCAGCATCCAAACTCTGGACAGAATCAAGCCATCAGATTCTAGAACAGCACTACAGGGAGGAGGTTGCCAAAACATACGCTTCACTCTGCAACACACTCTCATGCACCGACTGGCAGGAAGCATGGTACCTGGGAATTCTATGGGCCCAGAAACTCTTGAGTGGACCACTCCTGGACCGCCTACTCCAGGACATTAGGAACTCACTCCCCAACTTCTACGGTCACTGGCCAACAAAAGACCACAGCCAATTCAAGCCACCGCTTACCCCAAGCCAATCTAACAGCGAGGACGAGGATGATACACACGTACCAGCTACGTACACAAAGAGCACCTCACCATCTCCACGCAGCAACAGACGCCTCACATCTGAAAGGAACCCCTCAAAAGAGGTCTCTACCACTTCTCAGGAGTATTTGACGCCCCATACTACTTCAGGGAAAAACACTTCCCCAACCCAACACAGTGTAACAAGGAATCACTCTACAAAAAAGCGACTTACCCCCACCATACCTGGGGACCCAGAGACCCGGCCATACCCCGACCAGGGTGGCACAGGGAGGGCTCCCTTCAGGGAACACGAAACCTCCTAACCTACCCCAAGATCATACCCTGACCAGGGTGATTAAGGGAACGGAGCGGAGGCAGAGTGCTAAGGTGGCCTCTGATATTTCAATGCCATCCCATACCCAAACCAGGGTGGGATTACATGAAAATCAGCCGGAACAGGTTATAACTTAGCAACCATCTACCTCCACATACTCTTCCTAGTCAATATCATCTAACATGGATTACTGGATAAAAACCACTGGATGACATCCCTAGTTGACAACATGACTCACAGCCAATCGCACAGCCTCCTCTGAAGATCACCACAAAGAACCAAAGAATCTCTCCGGGATCCATGGACCAAGGATGGACCTCCTAAACCCCTCAAAGACCAACACCACCACCACGGACTGAACCACCACTGGGGCTCTTAGTACAACAGAACTACTTGATAACATCTCCGGCGGGCCACTTGACCCACAGCAAACTCCACACCATGGGACTCCAGGACCCCTAAAAACCCATCGAGGACCAATATCACCAACACGGGCTGGACCACCACTGAGACTCTCAGTACAAACGGAACAACTGGATGACCTCTCCGGCTGGCAACTTGACTCACAGCAAAACTCCACACCATGGGACTCCAGGACCCCTAAAACCCATCGAGGACCAATATCACCAAAACGGGCTGTACCACCACTAAGGCTCTCAGTACAACAGAGTAACTGGATGACCTCTCCGGCTGGCAACTTGACTCACAGCAAATCCCACACCATGGGACTCCAGGACCCCTAAAACCCCTCAAGGACCAACACCAACACCACGGGCTGGACCACCACTGAGGCTTTTCAGTACAACGGAGGAACACCTGGACATACACTGCACCTACACACCCCACATCCCATACAAAAGATAGGGGGTCATTAAGACCACAAAAATAGACCTCCAATAGCACCATAGAGTTACCATGATGATGGACTCTTAATAAATACTTTCCTTTAGTTAAAATATTCCTCTCCTTTTTGGTTTCCGGGACTTAGGGTTACCATGACCATGGGCCTTGAAGAAAAGAAACAATAAAATAGAACTAAAAATAAACCCTTACCAACCCACCATCCTTCTAAAAAAATGCGTCTACACCCACCATCACCCCCAACGGACGAGAACCTTTTTTCTCCAACTACTCTGGGGACCATGTCCTCGGCGACTCCCCCGCAGCGAGCGGAACCTAAGCAAATTGGGCCCTTCCATACACCAAGCAAGAAGAATGTAGGAAATGGATTGACTGGACTCCTTCGGGGCCTCCTGGGGCCCTGTTGGCAGACCGATCGGCCGAACCCTCCTAACCCCATACAAACAGGAGAGTCACGTACCGCGCTGGACAACTACCTACCCCAGTTTAGAATTGGATTGGCAGTGCGTTCAGTAGCGCGTGGGTGATCCTAGCGGGTTGGGGTTTAACATTGGAAGAGGGGCTTTGGATTTGGCGCTGCGGCTGGAGGATCGCATTGGCTATGTAATCCCTGGGGTGCCCAGATAGTGTATGGCGGAGAAATTGATCCCACTGAATTTTCACTGGGGGACCTCTTACCCCGCCGTACCAAGCCTGGACAACCGATCCATACTGCTTTACCTGGACTACGATATAATTCACTGTCTAGGGAGGATATACCTTTGGAAACGTTACGATCCTGGAAGGGAGTTTCTCCACTGGTCACTATCACCCAAACCACTGAATTACCTTGGACCGAAATGGTAGGGATGGAGCATGGCTATCAACTACAAATCCTGGCAGACGACAACAAAAAAGGCTAGAGGTTGATTTGCCTGATCCAAAAAACCCCCGATAGACTTTTTGCCACGTAGGACGGATCTCCATAGGTGGATGCATGACAGCCAGGAAGAGGTCCAGCCCTCTTGATCCCTGTCCGCCCTAACCTATGTGAGTTCAATGACTTACCACTTGACAGGGACACATGGCAACCAACTGAGGTCCGGACCTGCACAAGGTACGCAACTTGACGGTTTTGCCTGATCCTACGTTGAGTATACCCATACGGACCAGCTGGACTGGACTATACATGGTTGATTCAGAGTTAGGATCCTGGAAGGGAATAACTCTTGAAACATACACATGGTTGAGAACATCCAGGACCTAAACTGACGAACACGGAAGTAAATACATAGACAATATGGAGCTCAACTAGAAGGATCCGAGAGGGAGTAAAACTCCTACGTTGTACTATGCCTTCTACATCCGTTGACACAGCGGACCTAGACCTCTCTACCACACCACTCGATATGGACACATGGCAACCAACCGAGGACCAAACCTGCATAAGGGGCGTAACTCAAGGGATTTTGCCTGATCCTAAATCGAGTTGACAGACCTACCTAAACTTAACCATTCCTAAAGCTATACCTTACCCTAACCCTAACCCTAACCTTAACCATTTTACTAACCATACCTAACCCTAACCCTAAACCTTACCCTAACCTTAAACCTAAACCTAAACCTCTCTAAAAAATATACCTTACCCTAACCTTAACCCTAAACTTAACCATTTTACTAACCATACCTAACCCTAACCATTTTTCTAACCATACCTAACCTTAAACCTTACCCCACCCTAAACCTAACCTTGAAACCACTCTAAAAACTATACCTGACCCTAACCTCTACCCTAACCTTAACCATTTGACTAACTATACCTAACCCTAAAAACCTACCCCACGGACAGACCACCTTTTAACCCTAATAATGGGTTAATCTACAAGTGGGCTACATGGGGCCTTCAACTTTGGCCGGCCGCGCCCAGACCCCTCTGGCCGACGCGCAAATGCTGTGGAGTGCAACCATCCCCTTCCCCCCCTCGGTTTCCACGTGTCAGAGATGGAAGTGGATCAACCGCCTCAAAAATAGAAACCAAACACTAGCGAGTCACCGTTGCATTGCCTGCCGAGGGACCTGGACGCAGCAAGCCAAGGATTCTTTATCCCTTAAATCAACTGGGATCATCTTAAATCAGGCTCTTCTTAGGGGTGTGAAAATCTCCACCCTCTATACCACTCTAAGGTTTGATTGGATGGTAAACAGGTTTCAAAATTAGCATTAGATTAAATAAAACACCAAAAAATGATCCTTCTCTACCGCTGACTGAACTCCAGCGAAGACATCACCCTCTTCAACCAAAAAACAAAGAAAACAACTTTTTCCACCAAAGAACAAGACTTCATCACCCGGACACAGGTACAAAGGGACCTCTACTACCCTACTCTACCCCTGACGGAACTCCTATGAAGATATCACCCCTCAACAAAAGACAAAGACAGAAGAAAATAGTCAACCCAAAGAACAAGACTTCACCATCCTGACATAGGTGTAAAGGGATCTCTACTTACCCTGACTAACGTATTTCCAACTTAGGAGCTAAAAAATATAAATTATAACATAGGCTCACCCCACTCACACCACTGCACCATACACAAACAAAAAACCCAGGTAAGACCCCCACCCACACGACACCAACCCTACTACAAACCTTACCAGAAAGGCTTAAATCACTGTACATCCAAGATACAGGTATGGGAATACCAAAAAGGAACCACCCAAAAGATTTATCTGGATTAAAACCTACAACAATCTTCCCCCACACAGGTAAGTATTAAAATTGAACCCCACACCCTTCACCGGGCAAGTATTCACCTACTGGAGCAGTTACACCTACTTCAGGAGGGACACATCAATGAAAACAACCAAAACAGTTTTTTCGGACCCATATCTCCCATTTTCCCAAATGGACTTGAACACGACAACACGGCCAAATCTACCGGACTCACGGGATCCCAAATGGACGTTAACGCGATGCTAGCTATACTCCGGCAAAAAGCACCAACACTAAACGACAAGTAAAGCACCATCCCGACGCGGGCCAAAGTGAAACTACCCCTCAGATACCCTACCTCTAACTACACCCTAATGAAGGCACCAGGTTTTAGCCCTCTAAAACACTACAAGAAGACCTAGAACACACGACCACCATTTCTCTCTAAACATCGCTCTTCACCATTCTCATGACGTGACTACAAAGGCGGAAAAAATATCTTCACCACACTTGAAGGCCCATAACAAGACCTATGGGTCACCTAGAACCCCAACTATTAACTCATTAAATCCCCACGGATGTCTACTCTACCCTCAATTATTCCTGACACCACAGAACCTTATCGTGGGCTCTTTCCAGGACCAAACTCTCAACTAGAGCAGACCGCTCCAAACGCTAACACACAAGTCTATGGGGAGAGAAAGGTCAAACACGCCTTTTCTCAGGAGGATCTATCATACTTCTACACATCACAGGAACTCCACGTATGGCTCATCTTGACCCTGAAGACTTCCAGTCTTACCCAAAATTGACCTGGTACCTCTCGGACACTCACAACCCAAACAGCACCCCAAAAGCAAAGTGCCTACTTTACATCGCAATTCACTACACTTAATGAAGTGACTTCAAAGGCGGGAAAAATATCTTCATCACACTTGAAAGCTCATAACCAGACCTATGGGTCACCTAGAACCCCAACTATTAACTCATTAAATCCCCACGGATGTCTACTCTACCCTCAATCATTCCTGACACCACAGAACCTTATCTTGGGTTCTTTCCAGGACCAAACTCTCAACTAGAGCAGACCGCTCCAAACGCTAACACACAAGTCTATGGGGAGAGAAAGGTCAAACACACCTTTTTCAAAGAAGGATCTATTATACTTCTACACATCACAGGAACTACACGTATGGCTCTTCTTGACCCCTAAGACTTCTAGTCTTACCTAAAAATGACCTGGTACCTCTCGGACACCCACAACCCAAACAGCACCCCAAAAGCAAAGTGTCTACTTTTCCTGTACTATTCTCCATAGGAATCAACGACAGAGGCCCCTCCATCACTTAACAGACTCACAGACGCCGCATCCAAATTGAATAGCGATCTCATTGGACGAACCACGGCCATACCCCTCACATAGCAACAGCTCGCACACCTCATGCACCAATGGGATTAGAGCTACCTGACCAAAACCACGCCCCAGCTATTTCCTATAAAAAGAGAAGCATCTCTCAGTCTCAGTACCACTTCATAGATGACACCTCCTTGAAGACACCTCACCTTGACTTGATGACAGCTGGACCCCTACCACTACACCTCATCCTGAAGGACCACTCCTGCTGAACAACTAAACCCTGGCTCCAGGCTACACCCCAAAGACCCCTCACCTGGACCAAGATTCCAACTGATACCCTACACTCCAAACAAAGATCTCATCTCCACTTAATGGTAAAACCCTTAGCTGCATGCTACACCCAGGATTCGAACTACTTTTGAAAACCGCCTTAAATCATTGCGACTTCTCCCCTAAAAATCTAGGTACTCCTACATCACCGGACCCTCATCCCAGAGAACCTACGCCCTTTTTGGCATTTTTTCAACGAAACTTCACAGACCTTCCAGACCATCCAACTTCAACCATACATATACACCCACACATACACCCTATTTGTTCGGTCCAAAAATACGGCCTCCCACCGTACTTGGACCTAGTGCACTTTTTTGCACTTTTTTCTCCTCCCTGCCACCTGAAGAAGCCGAGTAAGGCAGAAACGCGTCGTGGCTGGGCTACCCCTAGACCCGTTGTGCAGCTGTAAGGAAGGCAGGTTCCACACGGACTTCGGGGGTACCTCCTTTTGGCTACTCATTTTTATTTGAACTTTTCTCTTACCCTTATTTTGAGTTTTACACAGGGACACACTATAATGGAGGATTTACGAGACAACGAGGACTACGGGCACTCTGATGGCCACTCAGACCCTCTACGATACCACAAAACGGGCCCAAAAATTTCGACGGGGCACAGATACCCACCTAGACCCTCTACCTATTTTAAAAGGAGACGCACAGAGGGGCCAGCCGAAAATAGTTTCGACTGGCAACCGAGTCTCATTGTAGGAACGTCGTTTTCACCTCACCTCAAGCCTCTCTTTCAGGCTCCCACACACCAGGAGACACATCCTGCACCAGTGGATTCTTTCACCCACCGGATAGAACCTTCCCATGGTTCTTAGAAGATCGACCAAACCCATCCATCAGACCAGCATACTACCACACCATCACACCTAGGACGTAAAGTTTTACCCCTGGATGACGTCCCCAGCTGGCCACCAGACACAACGATCTACCCCAAACCAAAGTACTCCAAGAACCTCAAGGATACCGACAGGATACGCCACAGACCTACCACACAGATTCCCGCTCTCAACAGAACACCACCAACACACGCTACTCCAAAGAGGACCCAGAAAGGATACAGACGGCTATCCTGATAATCTCTCACACAGGGCCAGACCGAACCAACAAAGGTCCACTTCATACAGACCTGGATATCCCAGAGATAAACCTAGGAGCAACACCCTCTCCAGGCACCACTCCAACCCACCACCACCACCAGATCCCCCAATAACCTACGACAACAGCTATAGGTATCACATACCGCAGCTACACACTCGGGGAACCAGCAGAGGTCTAAACCCGACCTCCAGACACTTCACGGCCCGTACCAAAGGTACATATCCGGTGGTACAGCACACCCAGCTCAGAAGGACACCCTCACCCACCCAGCAACACAGAACGGATACCTGGAGACCTTCTACCACCACAAAGGGAACCAACAAGCAAGTGGTACATCAGGCCTCCACCACAACAAACCTACACTCCTCAGACAACCTGGTCTCACCATCCACAGTAGAATTGGTACAACCCAACACTACCAGGGAACCTCAGACCCCTACCAACATCAACACTACAGCAAGGATACTCTCCAAGCTCATTAGAGCTAGACACCACCTAGAGGCGATCAGCTACTACCTCTCGGGGAGCAACCTTCCTCCCGGATACATCCATAAAGCAAGAATATTGACGGCGACCTCCACACCATCGGGAGCATCTGGTACCACACTGGAAGCACTCTCATCAGCATCCAAACTCTGGACAGAATCAAGCCATCAGATTCTAGAACAGCACTACAGGGAGGAGGTTGCCAAAACATACGCTTCACTCTGCAACACACTCTCATGCACCGACTGGCAGGAAGCATGGTACCTGGGAATTCTATGGGCCCAGAAACTCTTGAGTGGACCACTCCTGGACCGCCTACTCCAGGACATTAGGAACTCACTCCCCAACTTCTACGGTCACTGGCCAACAAAAGACCACAGCCAATTCAAGCCACCGCTTACCCCAAGCCAATCTAACAGCGAGGACGAGGATGATACACACGTACCAGCTACGTACACAAAGAGCACCTCACCATCTCCACGCAGCAACAGACGCCTCACATCTGAAAGGAACCCCTCAAAAGAGGTCTCTACCACTTCTCAGGAGTATTTGACGCCCCATACTACTTCAGGGAAAAACACTTCCCCAACCCAACACAGTGTAACAAGGAATCACTCTACAAAAAAGCGACTTACCCCCACCATACCTGGGGACCCAGAGACCCGGCCATACCCCGACCAGGGTGGCACAGGGAGGGCTCCCTTCAGGGAACACGAAACCTCCTAACCTACCCCAAGATCATACCCTGACCAGGGTGATTAAGGGAACGGAGCGGAGGCAGAGTGCTAAGGTGGCCTCTGATATTTCAATGCCATCCCATACCCAAACCAGGGTGGGATTACATGAAAATCAGCCGGAACAGGTTATAACTTAGCAACCATCTACCTCCACATACTCTTCCTAGTCAATATCATCTAACATGGATTACTGGATAAAAACCACTGGATGACATCCCTAGTTGACAACATGACTCACAGCCAATCGCACAGCCTCCTCTGAAGATCACCACAAAGAACCAAAGAATCTCTCCGGGATCCATGGACCAAGGATGGACCTCCTAAACCCCTCAAAGACCAACACCACCACCACGGACTGAACCACCACTGGGGCTCTTAGTACAACAGAACTACTTGATAACATCTCCGGCGGGCCACTTGACCCACAGCAAACTCCACACCATGGGACTCCAGGACCCCTAAAAACCCATCGAGGACCAATATCACCAACACGGGCTGGACCACCACTGAGACTCTCAGTACAAACGGAACAACTGGATGACCTCTCCGGCTGGCAACTTGACTCACAGCAAAACTCCACACCATGGGACTCCAGGACCCCTAAAACCCATCGAGGACCAATATCACCAAAACGGGCTGTACCACCACTAAGGCTCTCAGTACAACAGAGTAACTGGATGACCTCTCCGGCTGGCAACTTGACTCACAGCAAATCCCACACCATGGGACTCCAGGACCCCTAAAACCCCTCAAGGACCAACACCAACACCACGGGCTGGACCACCACTGAGGCTTTTCAGTACAACGGAGGAACACCTGGACATACACTGCACCTACACACCCCACATCCCATACAAAAGATAGGGGGTCATTAAGACCACAAAAATAGACCTCCAATAGCACCATAGAGTTACCATGATGATGGACTCTTAATAAATACTTTCCTTTAGTTAAAATATTCCTCTCCTTTTTGGTTTCCGGGACTTAGGGTTACCATGACCATGGGCCTTGAAGAAAAGAAACAATAAAATAGAACTAAAAATAAACCCTTACCAACCCACCATCCTTCTAAAAAAATGCGTCTACACCCACCATCACCCCCAACGGACGAGAACCTTTTTTCTCCAACTACTCTGGGGACCATGTCCTCGGCGACTCCCCCGCAGCGAGCGGAACCTAAGCAAATTGGGCCCTTCCATACACCAAGCAAGAAGAATGTAGGAAATGGATTGACTGGACTCCTTCGGGGCCTCCTGGGGCCCTGTTGGCAGACCGATCGGCCGAACCCTCCTAACCCCATACAAACAGGAGAGTCACGTACCGCGCTGGACAACTACCTACCCCAGTTTAGAATTGGATTGGCAGTGCGTTCAGTAGCGCGTGGGTGATCCTAGCGGGTTGGGGTTTAACATTGGAAGAGGGGCTTTGGATTTGGCGCTGCGGCTGGAGGATCGCATTGGCTATGTAATCCCTGGGGTGCCCAGATAGTGTATGGCGGAGAAATTGATCCCACTGAATTTTCACTGGGGGACCTCTTACCCCGCCGTACCAAGCCTGGACAACCGATCCATACTGCTTTACCTGGACTACGATATAATTCACTGTCTAGGGAGGATATACCTTTGGAAACGTTACGATCCTGGAAGGGAGTTTCTCCACTGGTCACTATCACCCAAACCACTGAATTACCTTGGACCGAAATGGTAGGGATGGAGCATGGCTATCAACTACAAATCCTGGCAGACGACAACAAAAAAGGCTAGAGGTTGATTTGCCTGATCCAAAAAACCCCCGATAGACTTTTTGCCACGTAGGACGGATCTCCATAGGTGGATGCATGACAGCCAGGAAGAGGTCCAGCCCTCTTGATCCCTGTCCGCCCTAACCTATGTGAGTTCAATGACTTACCACTTGACAGGGACACATGGCAACCAACTGAGGTCCGGACCTGCACAAGGTACGCAACTTGACGGTTTTGCCTGATCCTACGTTGAGTATACCCATACGGACCAGCTGGACTGGACTATACATGGTTGATTCAGAGTTAGGATCCTGGAAGGGAATAACTCTTGAAACATACACATGGTTGAGAACATCCAGGACCTAAACTGACGAACACGGAAGTAAATACATAGACAATATGGAGCTCAACTAGAAGGATCCGAGAGGGAGTAAAACTCCTACGTTGTACTATGCCTTCTACATCCGTTGACACAGCGGACCTAGACCTCTCTACCACACCACTCGATATGGACACATGGCAACCAACCGAGGACCAAACCTGCATAAGGGGCGTAACTCAAGGGATTTTGCCTGATCCTAAATCGAGTTGACAGACCTACCTAAACTTAACCATTCCTAAAGCTATACCTTACCCTAACCCTAACCCTAACCTTAACCATTTTACTAACCATACCTAACCCTAACCCTAAACCTTACCCTAACCTTAAACCTAAACCTAAACCTCTCTAAAAAATATACCTTACCCTAACCTTAACCCTAAACTTAACCATTTTACTAACCATACCTAACCCTAACCATTTTTCTAACCATACCTAACCTTAAACCTTACCCCACCCTAAACCTAACCTTGAAACCACTCTAAAAACTATACCTGACCCTAACCTCTACCCTAACCTTAACCATTTGACTAACTATACCTAACCCTAAAAACCTACCCCACGGACAGACCACCTTTTAACCCTAATAATGGGTTAATCTACAAGTGGGCTACATGGGGCCTTCAACTTTGGCCGGCCGCGCCCAGACCCCTCTGGCCGACGCGCAAATGCTGTGGAGTGCAACCATCCCCTTCCCCCCCTCGGTTTCCACGTGTCAGAGATGGAAGTGGATCAACCGCCTCAAAAATAGAAACCAAACACTAGCGAGTCACCGTTGCATTGCCTGCCGAGGGACCTGGACGCAGCAAGCCAAGGATTCTTTATCCCTTAAATCAACTGGGATCATCTTAAATCAGGCTCTTCTTAGGGGTGTGAAAATCTCCACCCTCTATACCACTCTAAGGTTTGATTGGATGGTAAACAGGTTTCAAAATTAGCATTAGATTAAATAAAACACCAAAAAATGATCCTTCTCTACCGCTGACTGAACTCCAGCGAAGACATCACCCTCTTCAACCAAAAAACAAAGAAAACAACTTTTTCCACCAAAGAACAAGACTTCATCACCCGGACACAGGTACAAAGGGACCTCTACTACCCTACTCTACCCCTGACGGAACTCCTATGAAGATATCACCCCTCAACAAAAGACAAAGACAGAAGAAAATAGTCAACCCAAAGAACAAGACTTCACCATCCTGACATAGGTGTAAAGGGATCTCTACTTACCCTGACTAACGTATTTCCAACTTAGGAGCTAAAAAATATAAATTATAACATAGGCTCACCCCACTCACACCACTGCACCATACACAAACAAAAAACCCAGGTAAGACCCCCACCCACACGACACCAACCCTACTACAAACCTTACCAGAAAGGCTTAAATCACTGTACATCCAAGATACAGGTATGGGAATACCAAAAAGGAACCACCCAAAAGATTTATCTGGATTAAAACCTACAACAATCTTCCCCCACACAGGTAAGTATTAAAATTGAACCCCACACCCTTCACCGGGCAAGTATTCACCTACTGGAGCAGTTACACCTACTTCAGGAGGGACACATCAATGAAAACAACCAAAACAGTTTTTTCGGACCCATATCTCCCATTTTCCCAAATGGACTTGAACACGACAACACGGCCAAATCTACCGGACTCACGGGATCCCAAATGGACGTTAACGCGATGCTAGCTATACTCCGGCAAAAAGCACCAACACTAAACGACAAGTAAAGCACCATCCCGACGCGGGCCAAAGTGAAACTACCCCTCAGATACCCTACCTCTAACTACACCCTAATGAAGGCACCAGGTTTTAGCCCTCTAAAACACTACAAGAAGACCTAGAACACACGACCACCATTTCTCTCTAAACATCGCTCTTCACCATTCTCATGACGTGACTACAAAGGCGGAAAAAATATCTTCACCACACTTGAAGGCCCATAACAAGACCTATGGGTCACCTAGAACCCCAACTATTAACTCATTAAATCCCCACGGATGTCTACTCTACCCTCAATTATTCCTGACACCACAGAACCTTATCGTGGGCTCTTTCCAGGACCAAACTCTCAACTAGAGCAGACCGCTCCAAACGCTAACACACAAGTCTATGGGGAGAGAAAGGTCAAACACGCCTTTTCTCAGGAGGATCTATCATACTTCTACACATCACAGGAACTCCACGTATGGCTCATCTTGACCCTGAAGACTTCCAGTCTTACCCAAAATTGACCTGGTACCTCTCGGACACTCACAACCCAAACAGCACCCCAAAAGCAAAGTGCCTACTTTACATCGCAATTCACTACACTTAATGAAGTGACTTCAAAGGCGGGAAAAATATCTTCATCACACTTGAAAGCTCATAACCAGACCTATGGGTCACCTAGAACCCCAACTATTAACTCATTAAATCCCCACGGATGTCTACTCTACCCTCAATCATTCCTGACACCACAGAACCTTATCTTGGGTTCTTTCCAGGACCAAACTCTCAACTAGAGCAGACCGCTCCAAACGCTAACACACAAGTCTATGGGGAGAGAAAGGTCAAACACACCTTTTTCAAAGAAGGATCTATTATACTTCTACACATCACAGGAACTACACGTATGGCTCTTCTTGACCCCTAAGACTTCTAGTCTTACCTAAAAATGACCTG
>NW_026602558.1:0-15150 GCF_029448725.1 Salvelinus fontinalis
AACATCACATCAACTCACAAGAATCACAGTAGGATAGAAATTAACACTTGGTAGAATATATAACTTAAACATCCATGGTGGTGACATTAACACTTGGTAGACTATATAACTTAAACATCCATGGTGGTGACATTAACTTGATGTTTCTTTCTAGAAGCATCTACTTGTTGTTGTTGTTGTCATGGTTGTTCCTGTTGGGTAGCAACTTCACCAACTTGTTGTTGTTGTCATGGTTGTTCCTGTTGGGTAGCAACTTCACCAGCTTGTTGTTGTTGTTGTTGTCATGGTTGTTCCTGTTGGGTAGCAACTTCACCAGCTTGTTGTTGTTGTTATGGTTGTCCTGTTGGGTAGCAACTTCACCAGCTTGTTGTTGTTGTTATGGTTGTCCTGTTGGGTAGCAACTTCACCAGCTTGTTGTTGTTGTCATGGTTGTTCTGTTGGGTAGCAACTTCACCAACTTGTTGTTGTTGTCATGGTTGTCCTGTTGGGTAGCAACTTCATCAGCTTGTTGTTGTTGTCATGGTTGTTCTGTTGGGTAGCAACTTCACCAACTTGTTGTTGTTGTCATGGTTGTCCTGTTGGGTAGCAACTTCACCAGCTTGTTGTTGTTGTCATGGTTGTTTTGTTGGGTAGCAACTTCACCAGCTTGTTGTTGTTGTCGTTGTTGTCATGGTTGTTCCTGTTGGGTAGCAACTTCACCAGCTTGTTGTTGTTGTCGTTGTCATGGTTGTTCCTGTTGGGTAGCAACTTCATCAGCTTGTTGTTGTTGTTGTCATGGTTGTCCCTGTTGGGTAGCAACTTCATCAGCTTGTTGTTGTTGTTGTTGTCATGGTTGTTCCTGTTGGGTAGCAACTTCACCAGCTTGTTGTTGTTGTCGTTGTCATGGTTGTTCCTGTTCGGCAGCAACTTCACCAGCTTGTTGTTGTTGTTGTCATGGTTGTTCCTGTTGGGTAGCAACTTCACCAGCTTGTTGTTGTTGTTGTCATGGTTGTTCCTGTTGGGTAGCAACTTCACCAGCTTGTTGTTGTTGTCGTTGTCATGGTTGTTCCTGTTCGGCAGCAACTTCACCAGCTTGTTGTTGTTGTTGTCATGGTTGTTCCTGTTGGGTAGCAACTTCACCAGCTTGTTGTTGTTGTCGTTGTCATGGTTGTTCCTGTTGGGTAGCAACTTCACCAGCTTGTTGTTGTTGTTGTCATGGTTATTCCTGTTGGGTAGCAACTTCACCAGCTTGTTGTTGTTGTCATGGTTGTTCCTGTTGGGTAGCAACTTCACCAGCTTGTTGTTGTTGTTGTTGTCATGGTTGTTCCTGTTGGGTAGCAACTTCACCAGCTTTTTGTTGTTGTTGTCATGGTTGTTCCTGTTGGGTAGCAACTTCACCAGCTTGTTGTTGTTGTTGTTGTCATGGTTGTTCCTGTTGGGTAGCAACTTCACCAGCTTGTTGTTGTTGTTGTTGTCATGGTTGTTCCTGTTGGGTAGCAACTTCACCAGCTTGTTGTTGTTGTTGTTGTCATGGTTGTTCCTGTTGGGTAGCAACTTCACCAGCTTGTTGTTGTTGTTGTCATGGTTGTTCCTGTTGGGTAGCAACTTCACCAGCTTGTTGTTGTTGTTATTCTGAAGCATCTTGTGTGATGTAGGTCTTGAGGGGAGAGGGTGAGAGAAGATGGATTCTATTCATATGCTGTCCAGCTTCTGAAGAACGTATGGTGCTAGAATGGAGAGGAGATCAGTAATCAACAGAACGTATAGTGCTAGAATGGAGAGATCAGTAAACAACAGAACGTATGGTGCTAGAATGGAGAGGAGATCAGTAAACAGAACATATGGTGCTAGAATGGAGAGGAGATCAGTAAACAACAGAACGTATTGTGCTAGAATGGAGAGGAGATCAGTAAACAACAGAACGTATGGTGCTAGAATGGAGAGGAGATCAGTAAACAACAGAACGTATGGTGCTAGAATGGAGAGGAGATCAGTAAACAACAGAACGTATGGTGCTAGAATGGAGAGGAGATCAGTAAACAACAGAACGTATAGTGCTAGAATGGAGAGGAGATCAGTAAACAACAGAACGTATGGTGCTAGAATGGAGAGGAGATCAGTAAACAACAGAACGTATGGTGCTAGAATGGAGAGGAGATCAGTAAACAACAGAACGTATGGTGCTAGAATGGAGAGGAGATCAGTAAACAACAGAACGTATGGTGCTAGAATGGAGAGGAGATCAGTAAACAACAGAACGTATGGTGCTAGAATGGAGAGGAGATCAGTAAACAACAGAACGTATGGTGCTAGAATGGAGAGGAGATCAGTAAACAACAGAATGTATGGTGCTAGAATGGAGAGGAGATCAGTAAACAACAGAACGTATGGTGCTAGAATGGAGAGGAGATCAGTAAACAACAGAACGTATGGTGCTAGAATAGAGAGGAGATCAGTAAACAACAGAACATATGGTGCTAGAATGGAGAGGAGATCAGTAAACAACAGAATGCATGGTGCTAGAATGGAGAGGAGATCAGTAAACAACAGAATGCATGGTGCTAGAATGGAGAGGAGATCAGTAAACAACAGAACGTATGGTGCTAGAATAGAGAGGAGATCAGTAAACAACAGAACGTATGGTGCTAGAATGGAGAGGAGATCAGTAAACAACAGAATGCATGGTGCTAGAATGGAGAGGAGATCAGTAAACAACAGAATGCATGGTGCTAGAATGGAGAGGAGATCAGTAAACAACAGAACGTATGGTGCTAGAATGGAGAGGAGATCAGTAAACAACAGAACGTATGGTGCTAGAATGGAGATGAGATCAGTAAACAACAGAATGTATGGTGCTAGAATGGAGAGGCGATCAGTAAACAACAGAACGTATGGTGCTAGAATGGAGAGGAGATCAGTAAACAACAGAATGCATGGTGCTAGAATGGAGAGGAGATCAGTAAACAACAGAACGTATGGTGCTAGAATGGAGAGGAGACCAGTAAACAACAGAACGTATGGTGCTAGAATGGAGAGGAGATCAGTAAACAACAGAACGTATGGTGCTAGAATGGAGAGGAGACCAGTAAACAACAGAACGTATGGTGCTAGAATGGAGAGGAGACCAGTAAACAACAGAACGTATGGTGCTAGAATGGAGAGGAGATCAGTAAACAACAGAATGTATGGTGCTAGAATGGAGAGGAGATCAGTAAACAACAGAACGTATAGTGCTAGAATGGAGAGGAGATCAGTAAACAACAGAATGTATGGTGCTAGAATGGAGAGGAGATCAGTAAACAACAGAACGTATGGTGCTAGAATGGAGAGGAGATCAGTAAACAACATATTTAGATTCTCTTCACAACTAGACAGTTACAGTACATTTGACCTTAAAGTAAAATCCTAATTGTATATATACTTACCTATATAGACACACTTCCCATGGTTTGACAGAAACAAACTAGCTATAAAGACTATTTTCCTGACTGTCTCTACTGATGGCCTCTAACAGCAGAATAAAATCAGTGGGATATTTAACCAGCACTGAAACAGAGTAGGTTGCTAGTTGACTATGTGTTGGAAATTGTTTCAATGCTGCCGTCTACAGATCTAATGTATTGTAATACCACATGTACCAATACAGTAGAATTGACAGGGACACTGTGTAATGAGACAATGACCCTCCATCCAATGTTCTGCTGCTGTTGTGCAACATTGTGACATCACTGACATGTTTACAGGTTGCCATGCCGACGAAAGAGAAGGCGTTTTCATTCTGTAATAAGGCCTTCACTTCAGTCTGGATGGCTGGTTGACTGCAGACAGGTTACACAGTATCAGTGTAGGTGTTAGGCTGTTTCTGCTCTCCTCCCAACTACTAATGGAATTGTCCTGCCAATGCAACGTATGAAAATGTATCCACTCACTACTGTAAGTCTCTCTGGATAAGAGCGTCTGCTAAATGACTCACATGTTCAATGTAATGTTCAGTTTGACAATATCAATGGAATAGACCAAAGCAGAGCCATGTATTTAGACATGAATACATGACTCTGGGCAAAAACACAAACAGATCTGGGACCTGCCAGGCTACACAGTTGACATAATAGGGAAACCCGACTAGCTTCTGGTCCAGTACTTACTGACTCGGAGCAGGGCGACATAGAGGAGAAAGTTCCTGACCGAAGACACCACATCTTCATCTCTTCCGGGTCCATCTTTGGCCCGAGTTCCTCCATTTCCAGCATCTTTAGTTAATTATCTGGCGGTGATGTGATCTGATTAGCGGCTGTCTGTCAACCAATAGCCTACTATGCTGTGTTATTAGCTAGAGCTAGACAGTCTGAGTACAATACATCCTGAATGGCCACGAAGATGTGTGTCTGAAATGCACCTTTAAGTTCAGTTGGAGCTGAAACGACGGACAGATATCTCGATTGAGGATAATGTCAGTATTAAGCTACGTTATTAGCTGTTTTGCTCACCAAAGGAGTAACAAGGTGAAAATGTAGATCTCAAAGCCTCAGTTCCGGGAGAGTAGTGGGAGAAACCATTCACTTCAGGAAAAGGGGTGATGTAAATATAGTTTCCTTTCATTATGTGTTACTGAATTCATACAAATATTTGCTGCCATTGTAGTAAGGTTGTTAATACGAGAGGTCTTCAGACTTACCATTTTTGTATTATTTTCTTTGAAAGTACAACTAGTGTGTTTTGAGTGCTTCTCGCCTATTTGGGAAGTTGGTCTGCCCGCTCCTCAATCTGAGAGATATTCTGAGAGCAGGTTCGAGTCCTCTTCCTCTTTACATAAAAACTGTTTAAAACTGTGTAACACAATAGTGGTTTTGGAAAACTGGTTCATATATCCTAAAGTCAATATCGAACGTGGCTATGTATATATTTATTTTGCTGTTCATGAATTGAAGACCTATTTCAGCCAGTTAACCAAGTTGTTGCTGTCTTAGCTAGCCGTGTTAATGACGAGCTAACTAGCACGGTTGGTCTCTGCACTACAATGTCACGCCAGCTATTGCCAGCAGGTGATTTACTAGCAGGTGACTTATTGAAATATTAAGTGAATGTTTATTTTCTTACTACCTTTAAAGGTTTATATAAAAGGGTTGTTCTTGTGCTCAGTATTTATGGATTAATATCACTTCACATTGAGGGTATGTATCAATAACGTTACTGTTGCTCCTATCTAACAGATATCTTGTGTCCTACCTAACCATGTATCACTACTGTTGCTCCTATCTAACAGATATCTTGTGTCCTACCTAACCATGTATCACCACTGTTGCTCCTATCTAACAGATATCTTGTGTCCTACCTAACCAGTGAACGTGTGTCTGTGACCGTCCTGTCAATGCCTGTCATCACTGTTTGATATATTTTACTGCAGATACAAACAAAGTCAACCTGAAGTGTGGGTGTCCGTGTGCCTTTCTTCTGGGGGGCTTTGTGAAGTTGGTTACACCAGGTGTCTGTACTACAGAAACACTGCTAATCCAACAATAGTGCTAGGTGCCTGTACTATATAAACACTACTAATCCAACAATAGTGCTAGGTGCCTGTACTACAGAAACACTGCTAATCCAACAATAGTGCTAGGTGCCTGTAATATATAAACACTGCTAATCCAACAATAGTGCTAGGTGCCTGTACTACAGAAACACTGCTAATCCAACAATAATGCTAGGTATCTACTACAGACACACGGCTAATCCAACAATAGTGCTAGGTGCCTGTACTACAGAAACACTACTTATCTAACAATAGTACTAGGTGCCTGTACTATATAAACACTGCTAATCCAACAATAATGCTAGGTATCTACTACAGAAACATGGCTAATCCAACAATAGTGCAAGGTGCCTGTACTATAGAAACACTGCTAATCCAACAATAGTGTTAGGTGCCTGTACTACAGAAACACTGCTAATCCAACAATAGTGCTAGGTGCCTGTACAATATAAACACTGCTAATCCAACAATAGTGCTAGGTGCCTGTACTACAGAAACACTGCTAATCCAACAATAGTGCTAGGTGCCTGTACTACAGAAACACTGCTAATCCAACAATAGTGTTAGGTGCCTGTACTACAGAAACACTGCTAATCCAACAATAGTGTTAGGTGCCTGTACTACAGAAACACTGCTAATCCAACAATAGTGCTAGGTGCCTGTACTATATAAACACTGCTAATCCAACAATAGTGCTAGGTGCCTACTATAGAAACACTGCTAATCCAACAATAGTGCTAGGTGCCTGTACTACAGAAACACTGCTAATCCAACAATAGTGCTAGGTGTCTGTACTACAGAAACACTGCTAATCCAACAATAGTGCTAGGTGCCTGTACTACAGAAACACTGTTAATCCAACAATAGTGCTAGGTGTCTGTACTACAGAAACACTGCTAATCCAACAATAGTGCTAGGTGTCTGTACTACAGAAACACTGGTAATCCAACCAATAGTACTAGGTGCCTGTACTACAGAAACACTGCTAATCCAACAATAGTGCTAGGTGCCTGTACTACAGAAACACTGCTAATCCAACAATAGTGCTAGGTGCCTGTACTACAGAAACACTGTTAATCCAACAATAGTGCTAGGTGCCTGTACTATATAAACACCTCTAATTCAACCAATAGTGCTAGGTGCCTGCACACTTGAATTAAAGGGGAACTACTCTCAAAAATACAAATTCCTTAGATTTTTCCCAAATCTCAATTGTAGTCTCCTGATGTGGTTTAAGCATTGTTATGGATTTAGAACACACAATTGTATTGCTTTTCTGTTTAAAAAAGTCTGACTTTGAGAATGAAAACCTGAATAAAAAAAGAGACATTTTGAAACCTGTGAATTTCTCACTCAGTTTCTCTGTTTCAATATAAGGTCTACCATTATCCTACTCAACAGTACAGCTTGGGCTGGTCTACTATTATCCTACTGTACAGTACAGCTTGGGTTGGTCTACTATTATCCTACTGACCAGTACAGCTTGGGTTGGTCTACTATTATCCTACTGACCAGTACAGCTTGAGTTGCTCTACTATTATCCTACTGAACAGTACAGCTTGGGTTGGTCTACTATTATCCAACTGACCAGTACAGCTAGGGTTGGTCTACTATTATCCAACTGACCAGTACAGCTTGGGTTGGTTTACTATTATCCTACTGAACAGTACAGCTTGGGTTGGTCTACTATTATTCTACTGAACAGTACAGCTTGGGTTGGTCTACTATTATCCTACTGACCAGTACAGCTTGGGTTGGTCTACTATTATCCTACTGTACAGTACAGCTTGGGTTGGTCTACTATTATCCTACTGACCAGTACAGCTTGGGTTGGTCTACTATTATCCTACTGAACAGTACAGCTTGGGTTGGTCTACTATTATCCTACTGAACAGTACTGCTTGGGTTGGTCTACTATTATCCTACTGAACAGTACATCTTGGGTTGGTCTACTATTATCCTACTGAACAGTACAGCTTGGGTTGGTCTACTATTATCCTACTGAACAGTACATCTTGGGTTGGTCTACTATTATCCTACTGAACAGTACAGCTTGGGTTGGTCTACTATTATCCTACTGAACAGTACAGCTTGGGATGGTCTGACTGTGAAAGACCAATATGGGATTCATCATTTTAGGTCATTCAGTGAGTGTATATCGCTTTTCACACAGGGTGCCTTTCCTTCTCTGGGCCGTTTGGAAAATGTTTTACTAAATTAGAGTACTGTGTACCCACTTCTCCAGGCAGAACTACACCACTGACCTACACAACAGCGTTCAACATACCAGTATATAGTTTGGAAATTTTCAAAAGAAATGCTGGTATAAATAATACAATATTAAAATACGTCAAATTATCCATTTATTTGTTTAAAAAGTGGTTGCAATGCTTTGAAAAACAGTTGTACTGAACTACAGTGCTAAAATAATAGATATTCTCAAAGTTGATCTTGTCTTTGTCTTATTTAGAAGAAAATAATCTGATGTTTTGCTGCTAGCAGAACGGTAATATAGGTTTCTAACCTCAACTATTTGTACCGTGTGCTGCGAGGTACAAACTGCAGAGAAATCTATAGAGTGAGATCAATAAGAGGTTCTTTCCACAAGGGTGCGACAAACGCCAGTTAATATTCCAGAATAGAGCACCACAGAATTAAAAGGCTCCCTTTGCCATGTGGTCAATTTGGAGATCCCCCGAACTGGGCCAGGGGTGCGTCCCAAAAGTATTTACTGCTTCCTGAAGTGTGCACTCGTTCACTACTCCCCATGATGTGTAAAAGCATTGGATTGGTGAAGGCGTAGGTTATAGCATGAGTTTCCATACTAATCAATTCCTGTCAAGTGCACACTTTGGGAGGAAGGAGAGATTATTGGGGTACAGACCAGGTATGCAGACGTTTCCCCAGCCCAGGTATGCAGACGTTTCCCCAGCCCAGGTATGCAGACGTTTCCAGGGTTGGTGGGTGACTATCTCTCCAGGGTTGGTGGGTGACTGTATCTCTCCAGGGTTGGTGGGTGACTGTATCTCTCCAGGGTTGGTGGTTGACTGTATCTCTCCAGGGTTGGTGGGTGACTGCTGGACCCTGACCAGACATGGAGTAGTTGGATCTGCATTTACACTCACAGCACACCCACCTATCACCATCAATCACCACACACACACCAGGACAATAATACATCATAGTCTATGGAGGATAAATAACTACACACCAGGACAACAATACATCATAGTCTATGTGGAGGATCAATAACTACACACCAGGACAACAATACATCATAGTCTATGTGGAGGATAAATAACTATAAACCAGGACAACAATACCTCATAGTCTATGTGGAGGATAAATATCTACACACCAGAACAACAATACCTCATAGTCTATGTGGAGGATAAATAACTACACACCAGGACAACAATACATCATAGTCTATGTGGAGGATAAATAACTACACACCAGGACAACAATACATCATAGTCTATGTGGAGGATAAATAACTACCCACCAGGACAATAATACATCATAGTCTATGTGGAGGATCAATAACTACACACCAGGACAACAATACATCATAGTCTATGTGGAGGATAAATAACTATAAACCAGGACAACAATACCTCATAGTCTATGTGGAGGATAAATATCTACACACCAGAACAACAATACATCATAGTCTATGTGGAGGATAAATAACTACACACCAGGACAACAATACATCATAGTCTATGTGGAGGATAAATAACTACACACCAGGACAACAATACATCATAGTCTATGTGGAGGATAAATAACTACCCACCAGGACAATAATACATCATAGTCTATGTGGAGGATCAATAACTACACACCAGGACAACAATACATCATAGTCTATGTGGAGGATAAATAACTACACACCAGGACAACAATACATCATAGTCTATGTGGAGGATAAATAACTACCCACCAGGACAATAATACATCATAGTCTATGTGGAGGATCAATAACTACACACCAGGACAACAATGCATCATAGTCTATGTGGAGGATAAATAACTATAAACCAGGACAACAATACCTCATAGTCTATGTGGAGGATAAATATCTACACACCAGAACAACAATACATCATAGTCTATGTGGAGGATAAATAACTACACACCAGGACAACAATACATCATAGTCTATGTGGAGGATAAATAACTACATTGATGTCTTATCTTCTCTCTTTCTGTTTGTTTGTAGAACCTCACTGTTTGAATTAGCATGTGTTATTATTAGCCCCTCATCTTTGAGAGAGAGAGACAGAAAGAAAGAGTCCCCTAAGCAAGCTAGACCTGGGGCCTGTTGCACAAAACTAGGATAAGGGATTAAGCCAGGATATCTTGGTGATCCTGGCTCAATTGATCCGTAATCCGGTTGCACTAAAGATGGATAGGGGGCAGGAGGATATGTTATGGTATAAATTACCATGGAGATTTATTCTGTGGAGCTAGCCTGCTCCAGACCAGGCTAAATTCCAGGATCTATTTAATCTCATCCCTAATGTCAGTCAGCAGTCACCACAAATGGAAACCAATAGTTATTTCACTGCTCACTATACATTGTTATGACATAACTAGACCCACTGTCATTATTTAAACGTTTGTGATCATTAATTTCAATGATTTTGGATAAAAAATAATTTTTTGATGATGTTGCTATCATTAGATAATTTACAGTTTCCCATAGACTATAAGGCTATATATAAAATGATAGAATATTAGGGCCACAGAGGGGAAAAAAACAAGTAATAATATTGTAACCAGTTGTTTTAAAGGAGGACAGTTGTTAAAATGACAGATGTGGGGCATTTCGTGAAATTGTACTTCAGTATGGTTTCATAAACAAAGACATGCTGATGTGCCAGAATATTAAGTATCACATTGTCATAAGTATCAAAACTGTAAAAACAATATGTAGCTTTTCTGCAGAAAGAACCAGCCTCATAAATTTATGACTTTATCCTTTTTCTTCAGTGTGGCCCTAGTACTCTGTCATATAAACAAATACACATTCCATATGAATATAAAAACACAATGTGTAACATTATGTTCCTTTATTGAATAAGGACAAAACAAAGCAGGTAAACCATCAGCTCCTTTCGAAACTGAAGTCACAGTGACTCTACAAGATGGAAAGCACAGAATCCAAGCATATTATACAAAATGATACATACACATTCAAAGGTCTGTATATAACACACCCTGCATGTCTGCACACTAAAATAAATGCAGGACAAATCCATACACATCAACTGAACAGACAAATGAATGGATGCAGTAGCCTCCCTGCAGCCTTGTATTACACACAGTATACCGCACAAACATCATAAGAGGCCAAATTCGTAAAAAACGAACCCAAAAAAAACCAAATTCCTCTGCCACCGCAGGACATATTTAACCAAAATTGAAAGCACACATACTAACTAAAATAATTCAACACATATTGGTCCCTCAGCAGCCGACCACTGTCGTCATCAGGGAAGATTGCCGGATTGTCCCAGTCCATGGCTGGTGGCACTCTGGGGGCCCTCTCCTTCCTCAGGCAGGCCACATTGTGGAGGACAGCACAAGCCACAGTAATATCACATGCCCTAACAGGGCTGACCCTTAATTTGTGAAGGCAGTGAAAGCGTGCCTTCAGGAGGCCAAAGGTCATTTCAACTCTGGCCCTGGTATGGGCATGGTTGTAGGCCTGCTGTGCTTCCTGGGGGTCTGTGAAAGGTGTCAGGAGAAAAGGCTGGCAGCCATACCCCCTGTCTCCCAGCAACACACCAGAGAATTCACCTGTCAACACAAAATCTCATCATTACTACCTCATAAACACAGTGATATTCTTGACACAGCCATGATGGTTATAAATAGGGGTTGTGTGGCTTACCTTGTGATAGGCACTGATAGATTTCAGAGGCCCGAAAGATTCTGGAGTCATGGACTGAGCCAGGCCATTTTGCCACAACATTGCTGATCACACAGTCAGCATTGCAGACCATCTGAAATCATAAGATGAGGAATATTACGCCAATCAATGCACATCACTGGCAATGCAGAGTGTTCGTCAATGGACAATATCAAAAAGTTATGTTCACCTGAACATTAATGCTGTGAAAGGATTTCCTATTCACAAAATCGGCCTCATGGGCACCTGAGGGGGCTTTTATCCTTATGTGTGTGCAGTCCACTGCACCAATGACATTGGGGAAACCTGTCACACAAAGTAATGAGTATCCTACTATGTGTTAACAGTTGTCCTGTAATTTGTAGATCCTCTTACCTGCAATCCTATAGAACTCCTCTTTGATGTCACAGAGTCTTCTGTGGCCAGGGAAGGAGATGAAGACATCTGCTAATGCTTTGATAGCCAGACACACACTCCTTATTGTGCGGCAAATTGTGTCCTTGTTCAGCTGTTCTGCATCCCCCACTGAGTACAGGAAGGCTCCACTAGCAAAAAAGCGCAAGGCCACACAAACCATTTGCTCCACACTCAGTGCATGGCTCCGTGCAGTGCGGTGCTTAATCACGGGACCCAGTAGTCTGCATAGATACCTGATGCCATCTGCAGAAAACCTGTATCTTTCATATAGATGGTCATCAGGGAAGGCCAGTGGGTCCAACCGGTCCCTGAAGACCCTTTCTCGCCTGAAGGCTCTCCTCAGCACAAGTGCTTCTTCATCCACCACATCTCGCACGAATGGGCATGCCATTGTCAGAGCAGAAAGGAACACACAATTTTGGGCCTTCATATAGGCTAGTGGCCACACCTGGTGCTGGGGGGGTGGGCAAAAGAGGGCGATGCCTTATAACGATGACTTGGTTGTACTGATTGCTGGGAAAATAAAAAAAACCTTAGAAAGATGCCACCGTCCTGTGTGCTCACAATAAGAGCTCATATGTCATGGCTCACTTGACTTTACGAGAATATACCTAATTTTTATTTTGAGCTGTATCATCTTCTTGGAGCTGGGGGAGGAAAGAAAAATAATGATTAATACATTTGTGTTACAGTTAGCATACAGTGTACATTGAAGGCATATCTCACCTCCCTCTCAAGTTTTTTTATTTCAAGGTCCAGTTTCCTAATTGTCCTCTTTTTTATTTCGGACTCCAGTGCAAGATTTTCCATCTTTTTCTTCTTGTACTGAATGTCTATGTCTGCCAGTTCTATTTGGCGCCGGAGGTGGTTGCCATACAAATTTCTGATAGCTTGTGAGCTCTGTGAACACAATACAATTAGCGCAGCTGGAATTTGGCAGGATGTGGTGTCCTTTTATTAATACGCACTATGTTGCCAGGCTGGTTTTCCCACTGTATAGCATCTGGGTCCTGTAAAAGAAATGAGATTTTTTGATTTTGATGAGGACTCCTCACCATTGTAGAGTAAATAGTACTTTCACAGTCTTAACATGATACCTCATGCCTTCTGGAATCCAGAGAGATGGTCTCCTCCTCATCATCGTCTCCATCATGTGCTGTTGCTGCTGCACTGGGGCCTTCACCCTATCACATTTAATCGGATTCATATTGAAGCTAGTAGACAAGACATGCCAGGCCTACAGTATGCCTTTGATGGAGTACTCACTGGATCAGCATCGTCTGGTGCTTGTGCTGGTGGCTCTAACAGGAACACAGTGCTGCCAGACACTGCAAGGCAATAGGTAAACCAAAGTCAGACAGTCCAAATTGATTCAATATGAATGTGGTTGTATCCCATGTAGAGATGGAAGGACATACCTTGAATGAAGCGGGTGGCATCTTGGGAGGAACCTATGCTCGTCTCTTTCCCCCCAGGGATCCCCTCTAAGACGGGCCTGCCTTTATTTAGCTCCAAGGCCATGTCCTCTGCTGGGGTAAGGTCAGCCTTTGGTGACCCACCACCCGTGCCTTGTCTGTGGGTATTCTTTTTCACTGCTAAAACAGTACAGACAATGTGTGAGCAGGCACCTTCTGGGTACAATATATGCTTGTGCTTTGTTAAATATTAGTCAGGGACCATACCATTCTGCAGAATGTTCTTGTATTTGATTTTGACCTGCTGTCATGTCCGTTTTGGCCCGTTCATGTTTAATCTACACACACACATTTAATGGAGTCACACTGCAAAAAATTACTTGGTATTTTTGTCTTGTTTTCAGTAAAAATATCAAAAAATGTATCATAGCTTTATACAGTGTGATGGAGTTACTTTACACAATTTCACTCATATCTGCAGTGCATTTCAATTAAAAATTTAACCGTTTCATAATTACATTACAACTGCATTTTTGGAGATGTGAATTAAATATTTGAATTGTAATTGTGATGTTTCAGCGGAGCGGTGACTGTGTAATTGTGCACTACTTACGCATTCAGGCGGTCTGCAATACTTTGCCACGCTTTTTCTCTTTGCTTTATCACTGTGGCGGTGTTGCCTTTCTTCTTAATTATATCTTTTACCTCCTCGTATGCCTCCATGAGGATTTGTGCTTCCGACGGGGAAAAGTACGCGGCTCTAGTTGCCATGGTAAATCAGTTAATCTGTGATCTGTGGCGGGGTCTATTTGAGTGAGCCGTGAGCGCGCACCTATCCAGGATTGGTTTCACCTGGCTTAATGAATCCGTGTCTGCTCATCCTGGCTTGGTCTTTGTGCAACCAATTAAGCCTGGACGCACATGTTTTGGCTTCATTGAGCTCAGCTGAGTCATTTATCCCGGATGTCTTAATTCTACTTTTGTGCAACAGGCCCCTGGTGCTCTGTTCACAAACACAAACAGACCCCACAGAGCCACAGGACAGCAAACATATTAGACCCAACCAAATCATGAGAAAACAAAAAGATAATTACTTGACACATTTTAAAGAATTAACAAAAAACAGAGCAAACTAGAATGCTATTTATCCCTGAACAGAGAGTACACAGAATACCTGACCACTGTGACTGACCCAAACTTAAGGAAGCTTTGACTATGTACAGACTCAGTGAGCATAGTCTTGCTATTGAGAAAGCCGCCATAGTCAGACCTCAAATCAAATTGTATTAGTTACGAGCCCCTAACCAACAATGCAGTTTAAACATATATGAATAAGAATAAGAAATGAAAGTAACATGTAATTAAAGAGCATCAGTAAAATAACAATAGCAGGACTATATACAGGTGGGTACCTGGCTCTCAAGAGAAGACAGGCTATGTGCACACAGCCCACAAAATGAGGTGGAAACTGAGATGCACTTCCTAACCTGCCAAATGTATGACCAGTTCATTCATACTGTATGTTGTAGTCTGTCTAAGAGGGGAATCACACAGACTGATCTCAGTTAATTCATACTGTATGTTGTAGTCTGTCCAAGAGAGGAATCACACAGAATGATCTCAGTTAATTCACACTGTATGTTGTAGTCTGTCTAAGAGGGGAATCACACAGACTGATCTCAGTTAATTCATACTGTATGTTGTAGTCTGTCCAAGAGGGGAATCACACAGACTGATCTCAGTTAATTCATACTGTATGTTGTAGTCTGTCCAAGAGGGGAATCACACAAGACTGATCTCAGTTAATTCATACTGTATGTTGTAGTCTGTCCAAGAGAGGGAATCACACAGACTGATCTCAGTTAATTCATACTGTATGTTGTAGTCTGTCC
>NW_026602559.1:0-15057 GCF_029448725.1 Salvelinus fontinalis
GTTTATGAAATGAATACATGTGTTTATTAATTGTCTTTAAAGCTAGATGAGTTATTTTAGTTACTGATCATGAATGTGTTTGGATAACTGCATTGAAGAAAACGTTATTGATCTGCCAATGAAAATTAAAGTTACATGAATATGTACTGGTCAACCTCTTCTCTTTAGCATTCAGTTCTTCATATTAGATCAGACAGTATGAATGGTTCTTATGGTTGTATTCAGTTCTTCATATTAGATCTGACAGTATGAATGGTTCTTATGGTTGTATTCAGTTCTTCATATTAGATCTGACAGTATGAATGGTTCTTATGGTTCTATTCAGTTCTTCATATTAGATCAGACAGTATGATTGGTTCTTATGGGCTGAGTGCCTGGAGTGTTTTTGTATGACTACAGTCAGTAGTTCTCTCTGACCCTGTGATGTCACCAGCACATTAAGTACATTCATCTTAAGATAGCCAGGTGAGACAACCACATATCACAGTAAATACATTTCTCATCAATTAGTCAGTGTCACAGTATTATTATTGTTATTATTTGTATTTTTTTTGGGGGGGGGGGGGTACTCTTTAAAGACGTAGGGTTTCAGACCTTTTCGGGCAGATGGGCAGGGACTCTGCTGTCCTTGCATCAGAGGGAAGCTGGTGCCACCATTGGGGTGCCAGGACAGAGAAGTGCTTTGACTGGGCTGAGAGGGAGCTTGACCTCCTGTAGCAGTGGGACGGCCATGAGACCAGAGGTGGCAGAACTGAGTGCTCGGGTTGGGATACAGGGTTTGAGCATCGCCTGAAGGTAGAGATGGGGCTGTTCTTCTTGCTGCACCGTAAGTAAACACCATTGTCTTGTAGTGGATGTGAGCTTCGGCTGGAAGCCAGTGGAATGTACGGAGGAGCAGGGTGACATGGGGGAACTTTGGAAGGTTAAACACCCAGATGGACTGCAGTGTTCTAGATAAGTTCAGTGGCGACCCATCATTCAGGGCAGGTGGGCCACCTGTTTTGAGCCCCACAGTTTTAGCAATAAAAAAGTGAGAAAAAATGATCTGTTTGCAACCAATGTAAAAAACATGTAATTGAGTTGTTAATAAAGCCGTATACAAACATGGTCTCTTTTGTGTTTTCTTGAGTAAGGCAGCTCCAAAATGCAGGTCTTTCAGCCTAGCTCAGTGCTTTCTGTGGAGGCCGGGCAAGCCAGCAGAAATACGGAGCTTTGCGCTGTGATTGGCTCAGTGTTCTGTCATTCATGGGGACAATATATCAATGCCAAGTCTAAGGGTAGAACTTGAAAATTCAAGCCTATTGGGTGCTGCCATAGAGTTACATTAGAAGTGCCCATACAAGAAGGCTCAAGGTCATTGTCCACAGATAAAATAACTTCAAATCATGTGATATCTACAGTCGCTTTGATTGGACTGATCATGTCAACATCATACTTTCAAAATCTGATCTAGCAGTCTTCATCATGGATCAAGTCGACAATCTACTGGCAAATCCTTTTTATTCTTTGTCATATGAAGAGAAATAATGAGAAATTATAGATCAAATGTATCCATGCTCATCGGCCATTGGACAAACAGTACACAACAAGTTGGAAATTGCAAATTCAACAATGAGTGGTTTGGAAGGAATCAGTGGCTAACTGCAACCATTGCAAAGCAATCATTAGCGTGCTATTCATTGGAGTGGCTGTGTGGTCCCAAGTCTAAGATTATGGGACTCTTTTCCTCGTTTAAACGGTAAACATTCAACATTGGCCATGCTGTCAATGAAGCTTGATTTGTGCCGCGCTCAAAATTGTGAAGCTGCGACTGAGAAAATACGTTTTAAACTTTCATCCAACTCGGAATTGTAAATTGGGAACTCGGGTCTCTTTCTGCAACTATGACCTGAAGATCACTGACGTCCTCATTTTTTTCCTGAGTTGCCTGTTGTTTTGAAAGCACCATAAATCCAGAGAATGCCAGACTTTGATGACAATATATGCCCACGAAGGACTGCTGCACCACCTTCCTGTTCAAGTGAGCACAGCACAACAAGGTGAGTCCAGAAATGTCTTATATGCTTCTGCATAAATGATGTAGTTAAGTAATATTAAGTGTATGTTGTGTAGTAAGATGTTAGTAGACCATGTGCCTCACCTTTGTAATTTGGTCTATTTTCACCTCTTCATTTTGCCTCCTGTTCTGACTTGGTGGTTCACATGTAGCCTATAACCTGTTTTTGAGAAATGTAATCATTGAATATTGTAAGTGTTTTCATTGTCTGCATATATGCCCCTTTATTTATTGTACGGTTCTGACTTGGCGTACAGGGAGGACGGCCCATGTTCTGAATTTTGTCGCTATGCGACAAATAGTTAAATTGACTACGTCCGTCTTAGCTCTCTCATTAATGTCTTAATCAAAATTACGGTTTGCCTCTTATCCGCTTGTCGTCCCCTTATGCCATAGTTTGTACATATCAATTGTCAGTAGAAACCACATTTGTTTACGCAAGTCAGCCATGGTTTTTTTTTTAAATGAGGCTGAATGAACTGTTTCGTTGCCAGACAAGGCTCCGCTGATAGCCAGGTGTAGCGGTGGTAAGTTGTTGGGACTATGCTGTTCGGTCAGCTTTATGTAACTTTTTGTGGGCACCCTTTCTCTCCATTATAGTGCAATTAATGTATAGTTTAGTAATGTGTTGTGTAGTGGCTTTGCTGGCATGCATCCCACTTTCTTTTGTTTTATTTAATGAGTTAATTAAGAAGAAATTCTTATTTACAATGACAGCCGACACCGGCCAAACCCGGACGATGCTGGGCCAATTGTGCTCGTCCCTATGGCACTCCCAATCACGGTCGGATGTGATTTAGCCTGGATTCGAACCAGGGACTGTAGTGATGCCTCTTGCACTGAGACGCAGTGCCTTAGACCCCTGTGCCACTTTGGAGCCCTTAAAAGGTTTGCGCCCAACGTGGGGCAGGAGTTTGACGGCACAAGCGGGGAGCCCAGCCAACAGAGATTTGAGAAATGTTTTGGTACTCTTCTCCAGATCTGTGCCTCGCCACAAACCTGTCTCGAAGCTCGACGGACAATTTCTTTGACCTCATTGCTTGGTTTTTGCTCTGACATGCACTGTCAACTCATTATTATCCATTGGAAGATACTGTAATCTATGTAGATGTGCAGTGCCACTCAAATGTTTGGACGCGCCTACTCATTCCAGGGTTTTTCTTTCTTTTAACTTTTAACAACTTATATATACAGGTGTGTTCCTTTTCCAATAATGTCCAATCATTTGAATTTACCACATGTGGACTCCAATCAAGTAGAAACATCTCAAGGATGATCAATGGAAACAGGATGCACTTGAGCTCAATTTGGAGTCTCAGAGCAAAGGGTCTGAATACTTACCAAATAAGGTATAAATTTGCTAAAATTTCTAAAAACCTGTTTTCGGTTTATCATTTTGGGCTATTGTGTTTATATTGACAAGGGAAAAAATGCATTTAATCAATTTTCGAATAAGGCTGTAACGTAACAAAATGTGGAAAAAGTCAAGGGCTCTTATATAATGCCCTGTATATGCTTCAAACAGATGTAAGGTTCTGAAGTGGTAAACACAATGACATAATGGAAAATACATGTCCAATGGTTATCTCTGTATTAGTATTACCAACATTAAAACACCTACAGTGGGGAGAACAAGTATTTGAAACACTGCCGATTTTGCAGGTTTTCCTACTGTAACGGCAGTCTCTCTTCCTCCTCTTCGGACGAGGAGAGGCGAGAAGGATCGGAGGACCAATATGCAGAGTGGTAAGTTTCCATGATTTTAATATCCACGAAAACAAGATACAATACAAAATAACAAAAGAACTAACCGTAACAGTCCCGTGTGGCACAAACACTGACACAGGAAACAAACACCCACAAACCAAAAGTGAAACCCAGGCTGGCTGCCTAAGTATGATTCTCAATCAGGGACAACGATTGACAGCTGCCTCTGATTGAGAATCACACCAGGCCGAACACAAAACCCCGACATAGAAAAACACACATAGACAACCCACCCCAACTCACGCCCTGACCATACTAAATAAATACAAAAAAAGGGATATAAGGTCAAGAACGTGACACCAACTTACAAAGCATGTAGAGGTCTGTCATTTTTATCATAGGTACACTTCAACTGTGAGAGACGGAATCTAAAACAAAAATCCAGAAAATCACATTGTATGTTTTTTAAGTAATTAATTTGCATTTCTACCTCCATGCTTAATAAAATTCAATTTCTTAAGTAACCATCTGTCTTAGGTAAGTTTTTCTGGTTACATATCACACTATTTTGAGAGTCCCAGATTTATATTTACTATGTTACATCTAGTCTATGAGACGAGGCTGCACCTTAACCTACATTATAAACACGCAGATCAAGAGGTGTGTTTTCCCTTCAGCATCTGCATGTGGCATAAGCTCACCCACCTCACAGCATGAATCTAAAATAGTTAACTTTGGCTGTGAGTGATGGGAAAAAATCAGTCTCTAAGGCAATTACTTGAATAATTCAATGGATGTTTTATTTACAAACTTGATAACTAAATTGTATTTTTTTTATTGACTTCGCTATGGGGCCTTCAATGGGAATTGGGCCGTGCTTCAGCTGAACTGCAGTACGGAAAATGCCCTCTGAGCACAGTGGAAAGCATGCTTATAGACTGGAAGCCTGGCCCCTTGATCCGAGAAGGGTGTAATTGCAGACCGCAATTAGGGGCGTTCTCTGATATCGGGTGTTTCATGATATCAAGTTTACACCAATTGATGCTCCCCATTGGTCCGTGGCCGTTTCGTTTGCATTGGAACAACACTTGTTGACAGATGTAGCATTGTAGCTAAGCCTAACCCTTTTTCTAACCTTAATCTCAGTCTCCTAACCGTCATGTTAGTTATCCAAACCTGCATGGTAAACAAATCCCTAACCCTCACCCTTTTCCTAAGCTTAACCTCAGACTCCTAACCTGCCAAGCTAATTCACCTAACTGACACTTTAATTATCCTAACCTGTTATGTATGCTATGTGCCTACTTCAATAAAAAAATAAATTCCATCAGTTTCATAACACCGGATCTGACCAATGGCATTTATCAAATTTTTTTTATATCAGGGAACATCCACATCAAGAAACTGTACAGTAGTTCTCCTACTTGGAGGCCCGGGAAATAGTTGAAAGAGTGATTGGTGCTGAGGAAGCTATGGCAGTGGATGCCCCGCAACCTGTTGAGATTCATAATGTCGTTTACCAGTTAAAGGATACCTATTGTAAAGATTAATTGTACGTGCGGCTGAAAGGTTTATGGGAGTTCAGGAATTTACATTGGAAGCATTGCACGCAGTGGTGGAAAAAGTACCCAATTGTCATACTTGAGTAAAAGTAAAGATACTTGAGTCCTTTCTTATCAAGGTAAAAGTGAAAGCCACCCAGTAAAATACTACTTGAGTAAAAGTCTAAAAGTTTTTGGTTTCGACATATACATAAGAATCAAAAGTAAATGTAATTGCTAAAATATACTTATGTATCAAAAGTAAAAGTATAAATAATGTAATAAATAAAACCCTACTCCTCCACCAGAGCGTCCAGTGTGGCTCTGAACGCTCCGAGAGCGATACGAACTGACAATCTGACACCGCTCTGAATTTACGGACGCCCAAGCGCACTCTGGCACTCCAGATTAAATTTAAGATCACACTCATCATTTACAAACAAAGCATTTGTGTTTAGTGAGTCCGACAGATCAGATGCAGTAGGGATGTGTGAATTGAACAATTTTCCAATTTTCCTACACTGTAGTTTGAATAGGACTGTGACTGAAGATGTTCCACCCTACGAGGCCCATGAGACTGTGTAGGGATGTGAATTGAATAGGACTGTGACTGAAGGAGTGGGAAGTTTTTACTTATCTATTTTTGTATTTTGTTTTGATGTTGTTCCCCCTGCCCTTTTCCTCATTGGACGTGTATCGTTGTCTAAAGTTTACTAACCGTACAGTAGGTGGCGGCAGACACGTTATATTTGTGTAAATGTCAGTGTACCAGAGAAGATGACGCTGTTGCAATGTCGTAGAGGGGAACAGGAAGTTCCGGGTAGAAAACGACAGAACTGTGTTATGTCGATAGTGGTTGTTTCCGTTTCAACTGTATTATTGTAGGTATGTAATAGCACGTTTAAACTTTCTAATGTCTAAAGAATATATAACATGCTAGGTAACAAATCCGTTAAGGTATTATCACGTTTGGTAAAGGTTTTAATTGTATGTGTTATTTTGGGGTCAAACCGAGTGAGTGAGAACGTGATTAAAAACGATTTTACAAGTCACTTAGCTAGACTTTGGGTTTGCCTGAGTGTATGTACATAATTTCGTCAGTCATTTCATAAATATTCCACTTATTTGAGTTCGTTTTTACATGTTCTTGGTTTTGTGTAAAATGTTGTTAATGAGCTGGTAAATAGCCTCGTCCGAACCATCCTGATCTCGCGAGTTTACATACACTGTTTCGTAAATGTAAGCTCGCGAGATCAGGATGGTTCGAACGAGGCTCTTCAAATGGCGGCTTCAACGGTTTCGGTCATCTTTCTAGGAGTTTGCTCGCGGTGAAATGGCGACATGAGGCTGTGTGGTGGAGTGTCAAAATAGAGGGAAGCTAACTGAAGTTATCCTTCACCATTTGGAGAGTGAGGCCAACTGCATGGAATGGCGTCGATTAATGCGGATGAGTCGGAGCACGTATCAAACTCATTCCATGGAGGACCAAGTGTCTGCGGGTTTTCGCTCCACCCTTGTACTTGATTAATGAATTAAGCTCACTAATCATAAAGGAACTCCCCTCATCTGATTGTCTAGGTTATAATTGAAATGGAGGAGAAAAAAAATTACCCGCGGAGACTCGGCCCTCAATGGAATGAGTTTGACA
This sequence comes from Salvelinus fontinalis, assembly GCF_029448725.1. Classification (NCBI taxonomy): domain Eukaryota; kingdom Metazoa; phylum Chordata; class Actinopteri; order Salmoniformes; family Salmonidae; genus Salvelinus; species Salvelinus fontinalis. Next base: position 6,953 of record NW_026602559.1, read on the forward strand.
CCCCATAAACAATGGAAATTGAGAGAGAGTTTGAGAAGCAACAGCTGTGCTGGATTGCGATCAATGTGGGGGACATTTCTGATATGGAGTTGGAGGATGAGGGCCTAGTATGTGAATGGTCTGTAGTGGAAAGACAGGAAGAACAGAGTAGTAATGTGTCACAGTGGAAAGTTGGGATGGTGTTTGAGGAGACCACAGGGCCTCATTTACACCCTATCTGATTAACCAAGGCCATAAAAAGAGAGGTGAAGTTAAACTGGGCTGCATCCGTGTAAATGAGAACTTGTTCTGAACTAGCCTACCTGGTTAAATAATGGTGAAATAAAACATTTTTATTTTATTTATTTCACCTTTATTTAACCAGGTAGGCAAATTGAGAACACGTTCTCATTTACAATTGCGACCTGGCCAAGATAAAGCAAAGCAGTTCGACACATACAACAACACATAGTTACACATGGAGTAAAACAAACATACAGTCAATAATACAGTGAAAAATAAGTCTATATACAATATGAGCAAGTGAGGTGAGATAAGGGAGGTGAAGGCAAACAAGATATATATATAAATAAATAAAAATATAAAAAGGCCATGGTGGCGAAGTAAATACAATATAGCAAGTAAAACAAACACTGGAATGGTTGGTTTGCAGTGGAAGAAGGTGCAAAGTAGAGATAGAAATAATGGGGTGCAAAGGAGCAAAATAAATAAATACAGTAGGTAAAGAGGTAGTTGTTTGGGCTAAATTATAGATGGGCTATGTACAGGTGCAGTAATCTATGAGCTGCTCTGACAGCTGGTGCTTAAAGCTAGTGAGGGAGATAAGTGTTTCCAGTTTCAGAGATTTTTGTAGTTCGTTCCAGTCATTGGCAGCAGAGAACTGGAAGGAGAGGCGGCCAAAGGAAGAATTGGTTTTGGGGGTGACCAGAGAGATATACCTGCTGGAGCGCGTGCTACGGGTGGGCGTTGCTATGGTGACCAGCGAGCTGAGATAAGGGGGGACTTTACCTAGCAGGGTCTTGTAGATGACCTGGAGCCAGTGGGTTTGGCGACGAGTGTGAAGCGAGGGCCAGCCAACGAGAGCGTACAGGTCGCAGTGGTGGGTAGTATATGGGGCTTTGGTGACAAAACGGATGGCTCTGTGATAGACTGCATCCAATTTATTGAGTAGGGTTTTGGAGGCTATTTTGTAAATTACATCACCGAAGTCGAGGATTGGTAGGATGGTCAGTTTTACAAGGGTATGTTTGGCAGCATGAGTGAAGGATGCTTTGTTGCGGAATAGGAAGCCGATTCTAGATTTAACTTTGGATTGGAGATGCTTGATGTGAGTCTGGAAGGAGAGTTTACAGTCTAACCAGACACCTAGGTATTTGTAGTTGTCCACATATTCTCAAGTCAGAGCCGTCCAGAGTAGTGATGTTGGACAGGCGGGCAGGTGCAGGCAGCGATCGGTTGAAGAGCATGCATTTAGTTTTACTTGTATTTAAGAGCAATTGGAGGCCACGGAAGGAGAGTTGTATGGCATTGAAGCTCGCCTGGAGGGTTGTTAACACAGTGTCAAAAGAAGGGCCAGAAGTATACAGAATAGTGTTGTCTGCGTAGAGGTGGATCAGAGACTCACCAGCAGCAAGAGCGACATCATTGATGTATACAGAGAAGAGAGTCGGTCCAAGAATTGAACCCTGTGGCACCCCCATAGAGACTGCCAGAGGTCCGGACAACAGACCCTCCGATTTGACACACTGAACTCGATCAGAGAAGTAGTTGGTAAACCAGGCGAGGCAATCATTAGAGAAACCAAGGCTGTCGAGTCTGCCGATGAGGATGTGGTGATTGACAGAGTCAAAAGCCTTGGCCAGGTCAATGAATATGGCTGCACAGTACTGTTTCCTATCGATAGCGGTTAAGATATCGTTTATGACCTTGGTGCACCCATGACCAGCTCTGAAACCAGATTGCATAGCGGAGAAGGTATGGTGGGATTCGAGATGGTCGGTAATCTGTTTGTTGACTTGGCTTTCGAAGACCTTAGAAAGGCAGGGTAGGATAGATATAGGTCTGTAGCAGTTTGGGTCTAGAGTGTCTCCCCCTTTGAAGAGCGGGATAACCGCAGCTGCTTTCCAATCTTTGGGAATCTCAGACGACACGAAAGAGAGGTTGAACAGGCTGGTAATAGTGGTGGCAACAATTTCAGCAGATAGTTTTAGAAAGAAAGGGTCCAGATTATCTAGCCCGGCTGATTTGTAAGGGTCCTGATTTTGCAGCTCTTTCAGAACATCAGCTGACTGTATTTGGGAGAAAGAGAAATGGGGAAGGCTTGGGCGAGTAGCAGAGGGGAGGGCAGTGCTGTTGACCGGGGTAGGGGTAGCCAGGTGGAAAGCATGGCCAGCCGTAGAAAAATGCTTATTGAAATTCTCAATTATAGTGGATTTGTCGGTGGTGACCGTATTTCCTATCTTCAGGGCAGTTGGAAGCTGGGAGGAGGTGTTCTTATTCTCCATGGACTTTACAGTGTCCCAGAACTTTTTTGAGTTTGTGTTGCAGGAAGCAAATTTCTGCTTGAAAAAGCTAGCCTTGGCTTTTCTAACTGCCTGTGTATACTGGTTTCTAGCTTCCCTGAAAAGTTGCATATCACGGGGGCTGTTCGATGCTAATGCAGAACGCCATAGGATGTTTTTCTGATGGTTAAGGGCAGTCAGGTCAGGAGAGAACCAAGGGCTATATCTGTTCCTGGTTCTAAATTTCTTGAATGGGGCATGCTTATTCAAGATGGTGAGGAAGGCATTTAAAAAAAATATCCAGGCATCCTCTACTGACGGGATGAGATCAATATCCTTCCAGGATACCTCGGCCAGGTCGATTAGAAAGGCATGCTCGCTGAAGTGTTTCAGGGAGCGTTTGACAGTGATGAGTGGAGGTCGTTTGATCGCTGACCCATTACGGATACAGGCAATGAGGCAGTGATCGCTGAGATCTTAGTTGAAAACAGCAGAGGTGTATTTGGAGGGCAAGTTGGTTAGGATGATGTCTATGAGGGTACCCGTGTTTACGGAATTGGGGTGATACCTGGTAGGTTCATTGATAATTTGTGTGAGATTGAGGGCATCAAGCTTAGATTGTAGGATGGCTGGGGTGTTAAGCATGTTCCAATTTAGGTCGCCTAGCAGCACAAGCTCTGAAGATAGATGGGGGGCAATCAGTTCACATATGGTGTCCAGAGCACAGCTGGGGGCAGAGGGTGGTCTATAGCAGGCGGCAACAGTGAGAGACTTGTTTTTAGAGAGGTGGATTTTTAAAAGTAGTAGTTCAAATTGTTTCGGAACAGACCTGGATAGTAAAACAGAACTCTGCAGGCAATCCTTGCAGTAGATTGCAACACCGCCCCCTTTGGCCGTTCTATCTTGTCTGAAAATCTTGTAGTTAGGGATGAAAATGTCAGAATTTTTGGTGGTCTTCCTAAGCCAGGATTCAGACACGGCTAAAACATCTGGGTTGGCAGAGTGTGCTAAAGCAGTGAACAAAACAAACTTAGGGAGGAGGCTTCTAATGTTAACATGCATGAAACCAAGGCTATTACGGTTACAGAAGTCATCAAAAGAGAGCGCCTGGGGAATAGGAGTGGAGCTAGGTACTGCAGGGCCTGGATTCACCTCTACATCACCAGAGGAACAGAGGAGGAGTAGGATAAGGGTACGGCTAAAAGCTATGAGAATTGGTCGTTTAGAACGTCTAGAACAGAGAGTAAAAGGAAGTTTCTGGGGGCGATAAAATAGCTTCAAGGAATAATGTACAGACAAAGGCATGGTAGGATGTGAATACAGTGGAGGTAAACCTAGGTAATGAGTGATGATGAGAGAGATATTGTCTCTAGAAACATTGAAACCAGGTGATGTCATCGCATATGTGGGTGGTGGAACTGAGAGGTTGGATATATAGTGAGCAGGGCTAGAGGCTCTACAGTGAAATAAGCCAATAAACACTAACCAGAACAGCAATGGACAAGGCATATTTACATTAAGGAGAGGCATGCTTAATCGAGTGATCATAAGGGTCCAGTGAGTAGAGGTTGGTTGGGGTCACGGCGATCCAGACAGCTGGCCGGGTAGCTGGCTATCGGTAGCAAGATAACATAGGATGGAGGTCTGTTTTTTTTTTTTGGTCACCTCGTTCGTTTCCGTCGGTAGATTAGTGGGGTTCCGTGTGGTAGAGGGGATCGATCCAATTGGCAAAATAGATATAGTGACCCAAGAAAATAATTGTCTGGTATACTTATTTAGATAGCAGCCGATAAGACAGCTAATAATTAGCAGATGGGTATTCAGAAACGTCGCAATGGAAAAGCCTGTTGAAACCACCTCGGACAATTACGTCGGCAGACCAGTCGTGATGGATCGGCGGGGCTCCGTGTCGGCAATAAAGGGTCCAGTCCAATTGGCAAAAGAGGTATTGTAGCCCAAGAATTCGCTGGTAGACCTCTTCGGCTAGCCGGCAGATGGGCCTAGCTCGAGGCTAGCTCAAGGCTAACTGGTGCTTGTTTCGGGACAGAGGTATTAGCCAGTAGTAGCCACTTGGTTGCAGCTAGCTAGCGACGATGATCCGGTGTAATTGTCCAGAGCTTGCGTCAGGAATCCGGTGATGTGGTAGAGAAAAAGCAGTCCTATATTCTCTGGGTTGATGTCGCGCCTGCAGACTGGCAGGTATTGGCCCGAGCTGAAGCTGGCTGGTGTCCGAGTTAAGGGTGAAGACATTTAAGATGGTAGATTGTTAATATCATGTGCTAGTCAGGTTCAGCAAGGGAAGATTATTCAATTGGAAAATCATAATGGGACGAAGCTCAGAAGCCATGACCCTGGAGCTTATGCTAAATTGAAGGGAGTAATCTCTGAGGTCCCAATATCTATGTCCATGGATGATATTGTTAAAGAACATGTGAAGGAGGCAGAGTGTTTGAAGTGAAAGCTTATCAGTGCTGTTGAGGTTTGAGAAGGTTTTGTCTGGAAAAGTACAGAATAGGATTCCTTAGCTTCAATGTCAGAGATTCTGACCCAGCCTCATCAATCAACCAATCAAATGTATTTATAAAGCCCTTCTTACATCAGCTGATGTCACAGTGCTTTACAGAAACCCAGCCTAAAACCCCAAACAGCAAGGTGTAGAAGCACAGTGGCTAGGAAAACCTCTCTAGAAAGGCCAGAACCTAGGAAGAAACCTTGAGAGGAACCAGGCTATGAGGGGTGGCCAGACCTCTTCTGGCTGGAGATTATAACAGAACATGGCCAAGATGTTCAAATGTTCATAGATGACCTGCAGTGTCAAATAATAATAATCACAGTGGTTGTCGAGGGTGCAACAGGTCAGCACCTCAGGAATAAATGTCAGTTGGCTTTTCATAGCCGATCATTGAGAGTATCTCTACCGCTCCTGCTGTCTCTAGAGAGTTGAAAACAGCACGTCTGGTGAACAGGTCAGTCTTCCATAGCCGCAGGCAGAACAGTTGAAACTGGAGCAGCAACGGAGAATCATCACAGTGTTTTTAAATGCCAAAGAATGGAACATGTAGCTGTTGAGTGAAAAGATGTGCCAAGTGGCTGGTCCTGTAGTAAGAGGACCTACTGTCAGACTGATGGAGCTTCCATGGCTGGTCCTGTAGTAAGAGGACCTACTGTCAGACTGATGGAGCTTCCATGGCTGGTCCTGTAGTAAGAGGACCTACTGTCAGACTGATGGAGCTTCCATGGCTGGTCCTGTAGTAAGAGGACCTACTGTCAGACTGATGGAGCTTCCATGGCTGGTCCCGTAGTAAGAGGACCTACTGTCAGACTGATGGAGCTTCCATGGCTGGTCCTGTAGTAAGAGGACCTACTGTCAGAACTGCTCTTTCTATTAGTCCTGACATGGTTTCGAGGGTTGTTCAGAAATCTTGCTCCCATAAATACGCTGTGACAAAGGATACTTTAATATTGAATAAAATATACTTCATAGCTTTCATTGGTAAGGTTATCAACATCTTGGATTGTGTAAAGCAGAAATACCAGTTTGAAAGTTATCTTTTAAACTGCAGCAGAGTTGTTGGGGGTAACAGATGTTACTGTCGGTATGGTTTTTGATAAGCTGGATAACCTGGGGGTGGATTGTCTCAGCATGATATAGACCCCAATGTTTGCAAACACAGAAAGGGATCTATTGATAAAGTTTATTGGGGGTGTGGGATGGGTTTTTGGGGAAGGGGAGGTTGTGGTAGAAGTTAATAGGGATTTCTTGGTTTATTTTCTTAGTACAGAATTAGACAGACATGGACCTTAAATGTTTGTTTGCGGACCGCCATGATACCATAGGAGGTCTGCATCAACGGACTTCAGTGCAGGTAGTGCCTCATCAGAGAGAGAACATTTCAGTTGCTCTACAGTTTTGGAGCTGAATGTAATGATTATCAGTTTTTTACATGTGTACTAATATTCAGACACATACAGTTTCTATATTTATCTATTATTCAGGGTTTGCACAAGGGGCTTAAAGTAAATAAATATTAGGGCCTGAAAAAGTCCTTGAATTTCACTTGCCACTGTACGACCCCTGATAATTCTTACTGTGTTGTGAACAGGAAATATAATTGTTTTTTGTGAGTGAAATAATACAGTGAACACGAGGTTATTCAGGAAAATAGTACATTGTGCATAAAACATAAAACATACTGCAATCTTGTAATAAATGTTTTTTTAGTCATTTATGTGAATTTAGGAAATCTACTATAGATTAAGTGCACTTATGTAATGCAATTTAAAATGTGTACTTTGTGTCTAATGTGAATGAATGTTTTGTCAAGGATTAGCTACCTGATCTACTGAAATGAGATAATTGAACAAGAAAAAATATAAAATAATTATACAGAATAAAGTGCCAGAACTGTCAAGAAAATAACTTTTGTGTCCATTTGTCTTTATTACTACAGGCCGACTCAGATTAAGTCTGAGGCCGGTAACATCAACAGTGAGAACAAACCCAGCCTGCCTCTCCTTCCACACTGAGTCCAAACCTACAGTCACTGGGTCCTGATTGTGACAGTGGAGCCCAGTTTGCACTGCAGGATCCAGAGATGGCATCAGTGAAGCTGGAAGACTGCAGTCAAACACTGGAGCTGAATGTCAACATTAAAGATGAAGAAGAGGAGGAGGAGAAGATTAGGACAACTGTTAGTCATGGTAAGAGCAGGTTCTATCTATAAGTTATCTTCATAAATTAGACCTCCATAAGTTATGACCAGTCTATTGCTAGGTTGAATTCTGTAATTCTGACATCACACATCCCTGAAAACCTCAAGACTTCACAGCGAGGCAAAACGTTTAAAAACTTGTAACGCCTGCTTTTGCCCACACATTGTCTGAAGATCACCAAGTTAGGCATACCTCATTTCAAAATAGGCCATGGCATCATCACTGTCAATATTGAATTATAATTCTTCGCGTTTTACCAGTGAAATGACCAGTGAAATGACCAAGCTGTGTCTGCATGCCAATCGTTTGATCTCAATCAATTTCATGGGAATATGCATTTAAATCTTCTTGAATTACTGTTTGGTTAGCAAATTAGAGCAGATGGTGTTAAATTATATAGACTTCCTGTATTTTGTTTTAATTAAAGCACATTCTGCCTAATGGCGCGCTGTTGAGTTTGAGACGATTCAGCAAACCATTCTAAAATCTCGTGAGAAATGAGGTGTTGTTTTTGTTGTAACAGTAATGTTATGCTATAATATTTGGTTATGTGGACTACTAATTAATCAGTAGGTGATCAGTAGGTGATCGTCCAAGACATTGATCTGCCTTTACTAAACAAACACCATTGTGGCGGCTCATCGCTCTTGCAGCACTACACCCCTGCAGTCTGCTGCACCGAACTAGTGATTGATGCTCACCTAGCCTACTCTTTTGTCTCGCGCAACATTTGGTGATGCAGAAATGAGAGAACATGTTTGGCTGATTTTATGAAAATCTGGGAATATTTGGCCAAGGAAACATTTCTGGTTGGTCTCAAGGAATGTCACACAGGGAGACTTTTTAAAACAGGATTGAGTGAAGTAGCAGCTAATGCTCATGGAGAGCCTT
>NW_026602560.1:0-15033 GCF_029448725.1 Salvelinus fontinalis
GCTCCAAATCATGTTGAAATACAGAAATAAACACTTTTCCATAAACAAGCTCTAAATCATGTTTGATGCACTCTGTAAGTTAATTTTATTTCAGTACTGTTTAATCAGGATGATAGTAACACTGTGGACGGTTTTCAGCAAGTTGCAACATTGGAATACAGAAATAAACACTTTTCCAAAAACAAGCTCTAAATCATGTTGAAAAACAGAAATAAACACTTTTCAAAAACAAGCTCCAAATCATGTTGAAATACAGAAATAAGCACTTTTCAAAAACAAGCTCCAAATCATGTTGAAATACAGAAATAAACACTTTTCCATAAACAAGCTCTAAATCATGTTTGATGCTCTCTGTAAGTTAATTTTATTTCAGTACTGTTTAATCAGGATGATAGGAACACTGTGGACAGTTTTCAGCAAGTTGCAACATTGAAATACAGAAATAAACACTTTTCCAAAAACAAGCTCTAAATCTTGTTGAAATACAGAAAAAACACTTTTCAAAAACAAGCTCCAAATCATGTTGAAATACAGAAATAAGCACTTTTCAAATACAAGCTCCAAATCATGTTGAAATACAGAAATAAACACTTTTCCATAAACAAGCTCTAAATCATGTTTGATGCACTCTGTAAGTTAATTTTATTTCAGTACTGTTTAATCAGGATGATAGTAACACTGTGGACGGTTTTCAGCAAGTTGCAAAATTGGAATACAGAAATAAACACTTTTCCAAAAACAAGCTCTAAATCATGTTGAAAAACAGAAATAAACACTTTTCAAAAACAAGCTCCAAATCATGTTGAAATACAGAAATAAGCACTTTTCAAAAACAAGCTCCAAATCATGTTGAAATACAGAAATAAACACTTTTCCATAAACAAGCTCTAAATCATGTTTGATGCTCTCTGTAAGTTAATTTTATTTCAGTACTGTTTAATCAGGATGATAGGAACACTGTGGACAGTTTTCAGCAAGTTGCAACATTGAAATACAGAAATAAACACTTTTCCAAAAACAAGCTCTAAATCTTGTTGAAATACAGAAAAAACACTTTTCAAAAACAAGCTCCAAATCATGTTGAAATACAGAAATAAGCACTTTTCAAATACAAGCTCCAAATCATGTTGAAATACAGAAATAAACACTTTTCCATAAACAAGCTCTAAATCATGTTTGATGCACTCTGTAAGTTAATTTTATTTCAGTACTGTTTAATCAGGATGATAGTAACACTGTGGACGGTTTTCAGCAAGTTGCAACATTGGAATACAGAAATAAACACTTTTCCAAAAACAAGCTCTAAATCATGTTGAAAAACAGAAATAAGCACTTTTCAAAAACAAGCTCCAAATCATGTTGAAATACAGAAATAAGCACTTTTCAAAAACAAGCTCCAAATCATGTTGAAATACAGAAATAAACACTTTTCCATAAACAAGCTCTAAATCATGTTTGATGCACTCTGTAAGTTAATTTTATTTCAGTACTGTTTAATCAGGATGATAGGAACACTGTGGACAGTTTTCAGCAAGTTGCAACATTGAAATACAGAAATAAACACTTTTCCAAAAACAAGCTCTAAATCTTGTTGAAATACAGAAAAAACACGTTTCAAAAACAAGCTCCAAATCATGTTGAAATACAGAAATAAACACTTTTCCATAAACAAGCTCTAAATCATGTTTGATGCACTCTGTAAGTTAATTTTATTTCAGTACTGTTTAATCAGGATGATAGTAACACTGTGGACGGTTTTCAGCAAGTTGCAACATTGGAATACAGAAATAAACACTTTTCCAAAAACAAGCTCTAAATCATGTTGAAAAACAGAAATAAACACTTTTCCATAAACAAGCTCTAAATCATGTTTGATGCTCTCTGTAAGTTAATTTTATTTCAGTACTGTTTAATCAGGATGATAGGAACACTGTGGACAGTTTTCAGCAAGTTGCAACATTGAAATACAGAAATAAACACTTTTCCAAAAACAAGCTCTAAATCTTGTTGAAATACAGAAAAAACACTTTTCAAAAACAAGCTCCAAATCATGTTGAAATACAGAAATAAGCACTTTTCAAATACAAGCTCCAAATCATGTTGAAATACAGAAATAAACACTTTTCCATAAACAAGCTCTAAATCATGTTTGATGCACTCTGTAAGTTAATTTTATTTCAGTACTGTTTAATCAGGATGATAGTAACACTGTGGACGGTTTTCAGCAAGTTGCAACATTGGAATACAGAAATAAACACTTTTCCAAAAACAAGCTCTAAATCATGTTGAAAAACAGAAATAAGCACTTTTCAAAAACAAGCTCCAAATCATGTTGAAATACAGAAATAAACACTTTTCCATAAACAAGCTCTAAATCATGTTTGATGCTCTCTGTAAGTTAATTTTATTTCAGTACTGTTTAATCAGGATGATAGGAACACTGTGGACAGTTTTCAGCAAGTTGCAACATTGAAATACAGAAATAAACACTTTTCCAAAAACAAGCTCTAAATCTTGTTGAAATACAGAAAAAACACTTTTCAAAAACAAGCTCCAAATCATGTTGAAATACAGAAATAAGCACTTTTCAAATACAAGCTCCAAATCATGTTGAAATACAGAAATAAACACTTTTCCATAAACAAGCTCTAAATCATGTTTGATGCACTCTGTAAGTTAATTTTATTTCAGTACTGTTTAATCAGGATGATAGTAACACTGTGGACGGTTTTCAGCAAGTTGCAACATTGGAATACAGAAATAAACACTTTTCCAAAAACAAGCTCTAAATCATGTTGAAAAACAGAAATAAGCACTTTTCAAAAACAAGCTCCAAATCATGTTGAAATACAGAAATAAACATTTTTCCATAAACAAGCTCTAAATCATGTTTGATGCACTCTGTAAGTTAATTTTATTTCAGTACTGTTTAATCAGGATGATAGTAACACTGTGGACGGTTTTCAGAAAGTTGCAACATTGGAATACAGAAATAAACACTTTTCCAAAAACAAGCTCTAAATCATGTTGAAAAACAGAAATAAACACTTTTCAAAAACAAGCTCCAAATCATGTTGAAATACAGAAATAAGCACTTTTCAAAAACAAGCTCCAAATCATGTTGAAATACAGAAATAAACACTTTTCCATAAACAAGCTCTAAATCATGTTTGATGCACTCTGTAAGTTAATTTTATTTCAGTACTGTTTAATCAGGATGATAGGAACACTGTGGACAGTTTTCAGCAAGTTGCAACATTGAAATACAGAAATAAACACTTTTCCAAAAACAAGCTCTAAATCTTGTTGAAATACAGAAAAAACACGTTTCAAAAACAAGCTCCAAATCATGTTGAAATACAGAAATAAACACTTTTCCATAAACAAGCTCTAAATCATGTTTGATGCACTCTGTAAGTTAATTTTATTTCAGTACTGTTTAATCAGGATGATAGTAACACTGTGGACGGTTTTCAGCAAGTTGCAACATTGGAATACAGAAATAAACACTTTTCCAAAAACAAGCTCTAAATCATGTTGAAAAACAGAAATAAACACTTTTCAAAAACAAGCTCCAAATCATGTTGAAATACAGAAATAAGCACTTTTCAAAAACAAGCTCCAAATCATGTTGAAATACAGAAATAAACACTTTTCCATAAACAAGCTCTAAATCATGTTTGATGCTCTCTGTAAGTTAATTTTATTTCAGTACTGTTTAATCAGGATGATAGGAACACTGTGGACAGTTTTCAGCAAGTTGCAACATTGAAATACAGAAATAAACACTTTTCCAAAAACAAGCTCTAAATCTTGTTGAAATACAGAAAAAACACTTTTCAAAAACAAGCTCCAAATCATGTTGAAATACAGAAATAAGCACTTTTCAAATACAAGCTCCAAATCATGTTGAAATACAGAAATAAACACTTTTCCATAAACAAGCTCTAAATCATGTTTGATGCACTCTGTAAGTTAATTTTATTTCAGTACTGTTTAATCAGGATGATAGTAACACTGTGGACGGTTTTCAGCAAGTTGCAAAATTGGAATACAGAAATAAACACTTTTCCAAAAACAAGCTCTAAATCATGTTGAAAAACAGAAATAAACACTTTTCAAAAACAAGCTCCAAATCATGTTGAAATACAGAAATAAGCACTTTTCAAAAACAAGCTCCAAATCATGTTGAAATACAGAAATAAACACTTTTCCATAAACAAGCTCTAAATCATGTTTGATGCTCTCTGTAAGTTAATTTTATTTCAGTACTGTTTAATCAGGATGATAGGAACACTGTGGACAGTTTTCAGCAAGTTGCAACATTGAAATACAGAAATAAACACTTTTCCAAAAACAAGCTCTAAATCTTGTTGAAATACAGAAAAAACACGTTTCAAAAACAAGCTCCAAATCATGTTGAAATACAGAAATAAACACTTTTCCATAAACAAGCTCTAAATCATGTTTGATGCACTCTGTAAGTTAATTTTATTTCAGTACTGTTTAATCAGGATGATAGGAACACTGTGGACAGTTTTCAGCAAGTTGCAACATTGGAATACAGAAATAAACACTTTTCCAAAAACAAGCTCTAAATCATGTTGAAAAACAGAAATAAACACTTTTCAAAAACAAGCTCCAAATCATGTTGAAATACAGAAATAAGCACTTTTCAAATACAAGCTCCAAATCATGTTGAAATACAGAAATAAACACTTTTCCATAAACAAGCTCTAAATCATGTTTGATGCACTCTGTAAGTTAATTTTATTTCAGTACTGTTTAATCAGGATGATAGTAACACTGTGGACGGTTTTCAGCAAGTTGCAACATTGGAATACAGAAATAAACACTTTTCCAAAAACAAGCTCTAAATCATGTTGAGAAACAGAAATAAGCACTTTTCAAAAACAAGCTCCAAATCATGTTGAAATACAGAAATAAACATTTTTCCATAAACAAGCTCTAAATCATGTTTGATGCACTCTGTAAGTTAATTTTATTTCAGTACTGTTTAATCAGGATGATAGTAACACTGTGGACGGTTTTCAGCAAGTTGCAACATTGGAATACAGAAATAAACACTTTTCCAAAAACAAGCTCTAAATCATGTTGAAAAACAGAAATAAACACTTTTCAAAAACAAGCTCCAAATCATGTTGAAATACAGAAATAAGCACTTTTCAAAAACAAGCTCCAAATCATGTTGAAATACAGAAATAAACACTTTTCCATAAACAAGCTCTAAATCATGTTTGATGCTCTCTGTAAGTTAATTTTATTTCAGTACTGTTTAATCAGGATGATAGTAACACTGTGGACGGTTTTCAGCAAGTTGCAACATTGGAATACAGAAATAAACACTTTTCCAAAAACAAGCTCTAAATCATGTTGAAAAACAGAAATAAGCACTTTTCAAAAACAAGCTCCAAATCATGTTGAAATACAGAAATAAACACTTTTCCATAAACAAGCTCTAAATCATGTTTGATGCACTCTGTAAGTTAATTTTATTTCAGTACTGTTTAATCAGGATGATAGTAACACTGTGGACGGTTTTCAGCAAGTTGCAACATTGGAATACAGAAATAAACACTTTTCCAAAAACAAGCTCTAAATCATGTTGAAAAACAGAAATAAACACTTTTCAAAAACAAGCTCCAAATCATGTTGAAATACAGAAATAAGCACTTTTCAAAAACAAGCTCCAAATCATGTTGAAATACAGAAATAAACACTTTTCCATAAACAAGCTCTAAATCATGTTTGATGCTCTCTGTAAGTTAATTTTATTTCAGTACTGTTTAATCAGGATGATAGGAACACTGTGGACAGTTTTCAGCAAGTTGCAACATTGAAATACAGAAATAAACACTTTTCCAAAAACAAGCTCTAAATCTTGTTGAAATACAGAAAAAACACTTTTCAAAAACAAGCTCCAAATCATGTTGAAATACAGAAATAAGCACTTTTCAAATACAAGCTCCAAATCATGTTGAAATACAGAAATAAACACTTTTCCATAAACAAGCTCTAAATCATGTTTGATGCACTCTGTAAGTTAATTTTATTTCAGTACTGTTTAATCAGGATGATAGTAACACTGTGGACGGTTTTCAGCAAGTTGCAACATTGGAATACAGAAATAAACACTTTTCCAAAAACAAGCTCTAAATCATGTTGAAAAACAGAAATAAGCACTTTTCAAAAACAAGCTCCAAATCATGTTGAAATACAGAAATAAGCACTTTTCAAAAACAAGCTCCAAATCATGTTGAAATACAGAAATAAACACTTTTCCATAAACAAGCTCTAAATCATGTTTGATGCACTCTGTAAGTTAATTTTATTTCAGTACTGTTTAATCAGGATGATAGGAACACTGTGGACAGTTTTCAGCAAGTTGCAACATTGAAATACAGAAATAAACACTTTTCCAAAAACAAGCTCTAAATCTTGTTGAAATACAGAAAAAACACGTTTCAAAAACAAGCTCCAAATCATGTTGAAATACAGAAATAAACACTTTTCCATAAACAAGCTCTAAATCATGTTTGATGCACTCTGTAAGTTAATTTTATTTCAGTACTGTTTAATCAGGATGATAGTAACACTGTGGACGGTTTTCAGCAAGTTGCAACATTGGAATACAGAAATAAACACTTTTCCAAAAACAAGCTCTAAATCATGTTGAAAAACAGAAATAAACACTTTTCCATAAACAAGCTCTAAATCATGTTTGATGCTCTCTGTAAGTTAATTTTATTTCAGTACTGTTTAATCAGGATGATAGGAACACTGTGGACAGTTTTCAGCAAGTTGCAACATTGAAATACAGAAATAAACACTTTTCCAAAAACAAGCTCTAAATCTTGTTGAAATACAGAAAAAACACTTTTCAAAAACAAGCTCCAAATCATGTTGAAATACAGAAATAAGCACTTTTCAAATACAAGCTCCAAATCATGTTGAAATACAGAAATAAACACTTTTCCATAAACAAGCTCTAAATCATGTTTGATGCACTCTGTAAGTTAATTTTATTTCAGTACTGTTTAATCAGGATGATAGTAACACTGTGGACGGTTTTCAGCAAGTTGCAACATTGGAATACAGAAATAAACACTTTTCCAAAAACAAGCTCTAAATCATGTTGAAAAACAGAAATAAGCACTTTTCAAAAACAAGCTCCAAATCATGTTGAAATACAGAAATAAACACTTTTCCATAAACAAGCTCTAAATCATGTTTGATGCTCTCTGTAAGTTAATTTTATTTCAGTACTGTTTAATCAGGATGATAGGAACACTGTGGACAGTTTTCAGCAAGTTGCAACATTGAAATACAGAAATAAACACTTTTCCAAAAACAAGCTCTAAATCTTGTTGAAATACAGAAAAAACACTTTTCAAAAACAAGCTCCAAATCATGTTGAAATACAGAAATAAGCACTTTTCAAATACAAGCTCCAAATCATGTTGAAATACAGAAATAAACACTTTTCCATAAAC
Source organism: Salvelinus fontinalis (assembly GCF_029448725.1). Lineage (NCBI taxonomy): Eukaryota > Metazoa > Chordata > Actinopteri > Salmoniformes > Salmonidae > Salvelinus > Salvelinus fontinalis. The sequence continues at coordinate 7,515 of NW_026602560.1, forward strand.
AAGCTCTAAATTGGAAAAGTGTTTATTTCTGTATTTCAACATGATTTGGAGCTTGTATTTGAAAAGTGCTTATTTCTGTATTTCAACATGATTTGGAGCTTGTTTTTGAAAAGTGTTTTTTCTGTATTTCAACAAGATTTAGAGCTTGTTTTTGGAAAAGTGTTTATTTCTGTATTTCAATGTTGCAACTTGCTGAAAACTGTCCACAGTGTTCCTATCATCCTGATTAAACAGTACTGAAATAAAATTAACTTACAGAGAGCATCAAACATGATTTAGAGCTTGTTTATGGAAAAGTGTTTATTTCTGTATTTCAACATGATTTGGAGCTTGTTTTTGAAAAGTGCTTATTTCTGTTTTTCAACATGATTTAGAGCTTGTTTTTGGAAAAGTGTTTATTTCTGTATTCCAATGTTGCAACTTGCTGAAAACCGTCCACAGTGTTACTATCATCCTGATTAAACAGTACTGAAATAAAATTAACTTACAGAGTGCATCAAACATGATTTAGAGCTTGTTTATGGAAAAGTGTTTATTTCTGTATTTCAACATGATTTGGAGCTTGTATTTGAAAAGTGCTTATTTCTGTATTTCAACATGATTTGGAGCTTGTTTTTGAAAAGTGTTTTTTCTGTATTTCAACAAGATTTAGAGCTTGTTTTTGGAAAAGTGTTTATTTCTGTATTTCAATGTTGCAACTTGCTGAAAACTGTCCACAGTGTTCCTATCATCCTGATTAAACAGTACTGAAATAAAATTAACTTACAGAGAGCATCAAACATGATTTAGAGCTTGTTTATGGAAAAGTGTTTATTTCTGTTTTTCAACATGATTTAGAGCTTGTTTTTGGAAAAGTGTTTATTTCTGTATTCCAATGTTGCAACTTGCTGAAAACCGTCCACAGTGTTACTATCATCCTGATTAAACAGTACTGAAATAAAATTAACTTACAGAGTGCATCAAACATGATTTAGAGCTTGTTTATGGAAAAGTGTTTATTTCTGTATTTCAACATGATTTGGAGCTTGTTTTTGAAACGTGTTTTTTCTGTATTTCAACAAGATTTAGAGCTTGTTTTTGGAAAAGTGTTTATTTCTGTATTTCAATGTTGCAACTTGCTGAAAACTGTCCACAGTGTTCCTATCATCCTGATTAAACAGTACTGAAATAAAATTAACTTACAGAGTGCATCAAACATGATTTAGAGCTTGTTTATGGAAAAGTGTTTATTTCTGTATTTCAACATGATTTGGAGCTTGTTTTTGAAAAGTGCTTATTTCTGTATTTCAACATGATTTGGAGCTTGTTTTTGAAAAGTGCTTATTTCTGTTTTTCAACATGATTTAGAGCTTGTTTTTGGAAAAGTGTTTATTTCTGTATTCCAATGTTGCAACTTGCTGAAAACCGTCCACAGTGTTACTATCATCCTGATTAAACAGTACTGAAATAAAATTAACTTACAGAGTGCATCAAACATGATTTAGAGCTTGTTTATGGAAAAGTGTTTATTTCTGTATTTCAACATGATTTGGAGCTTGTATTTGAAAAGTGCTTATTTCTGTATTTCAACATGATTTGGAGCTTGTTTTTGAAAAGTGTTTTTTCTGTATTTCAACAAGATTTAGAGCTTGTTTTTGGAAAAGTGTTTATTTCTGTATTTCAATGTTGCAACTTGCTGAAAACTGTCCACAGTGTTCCTATCATCCTGATTAAACAGTACTGAAATAAAATTAACTTACAGAGAGCATCAAACATGATTTAGAGCTTGTTTATGGAAAAGTGTTTATTTCTGTATTTCAACATGATTTGGAGCTTGTTTTTGAAAAGTGCTTATTTCTGTATTTCAACATGATTTGGAGCTTGTTTTTGAAAAGTGTTTATTTCTGTTTTTCAACATGATTTAGAGCTTGTTTTTGGAAAAGTGTTTATTTCTGTATTCCAATGTTGCAACTTGCTGAAAACCGTCCACAGTGTTACTATCATCCTGATTAAACAGTACTGAAATAAAATTAACTTACAGAGTGCATCAAACATGATTTAGAGCTTGTTTATGGAAAAGTGTTTATTTCTGTATTTCAACATGATTTGGAGCTTGTTTTTGAAAAGTGCTTATTTCTGTTTTTCAACATGATTTAGAGCTTGTTTTTGGAAAAGTGTTTATTTCTGTATTCCAATGTTGCAACTTGCTGAAAACCGTCCACAGTGTTACTATCATCCTGATTAAACAGTACTGAAATAAAATTAACTTACAGAGAGCATCAAACATGATTTAGAGCTTGTTTATGGAAAAGTGTTTATTTCTGTATTTCAACATGATTTGGAGCTTGTTTTTGAAAAGTGCTTATTTCTGTATTTCAACATGATTTGGAGCTTGTTTTTGAAAAGTGTTTATTTCTGTTTTTCAACATGATTTAGAGCTTGTTTTTGGAAAAGTGTTTATTTCTGTATTCCAATGTTGCAACTTGCTGAAAACCGTCCACAGTGTTACTATCATCCTGATTAAACAGTACTGAAATAAAATTAACTTACAGAGTGCATCAAACATGATTTAGAGCTTGTTTATGGAAAAATGTTTATTTCTGTATTTCAACATGATTTGGAGCTTGTTTTTGAAAAGTGCTTATTTCTGTTTCTCAACATGATTTAGAGCTTGTTTTTGGAAAAGTGTTTATTTCTGTATTCCAATGTTGCAACTTGCTGAAAACCGTCCACAGTGTTACTATCATCCTGATTAAACAGTACTGAAATAAAATTAACTTACAGAGTGCATCAAACATGATTTAGAGCTTGTTTATGGAAAAGTGTTTATTTCTGTATTTCAACATGATTTGGAGCTTGTATTTGAAAAGTGCTTATTTCTGTATTTCAACATGATTTGGAGCTTGTTTTTGAAAAGTGTTTATTTCTGTTTTTCAACATGATTTAGAGCTTGTTTTTGGAAAAGTGTTTATTTCTGTATTCCAATGTTGCAACTTGCTGAAAACTGTCCACAGTGTTCCTATCATCCTGATTAAACAGTACTGAAATAAAATTAACTTACAGAGTGCATCAAACATGATTTAGAGCTTGTTTATGGAAAAGTGTTTATTTCTGTATTTCAACATGATTTGGAGCTTGTTTTTGAAACGTGTTTTTTCTGTATTTCAACAAGATTTAGAGCTTGTTTTTGGAAAAGTGTTTATTTCTGTATTTCAATGTTGCAACTTGCTGAAAACTGTCCACAGTGTTCCTATCATCCTGATTAAACAGTACTGAAATAAAATTAACTTACAGAGAGCATCAAACATGATTTAGAGCTTGTTTATGGAAAAGTGTTTATTTCTGTATTTCAACATGATTTGGAGCTTGTTTTTGAAAAGTGCTTATTTCTGTATTTCAACATGATTTGGAGCTTGTTTTTGAAAAGTGTTTATTTCTGTTTTTCAACATGATTTAGAGCTTGTTTTTGGAAAAGTGTTTATTTCTGTATTCCAATTTTGCAACTTGCTGAAAACCGTCCACAGTGTTACTATCATCCTGATTAAACAGTACTGAAATAAAATTAACTTACAGAGTGCATCAAACATGATTTAGAGCTTGTTTATGGAAAAGTGTTTATTTCTGTATTTCAACATGATTTGGAGCTTGTATTTGAAAAGTGCTTATTTCTGTATTTCAACATGATTTGGAGCTTGTTTTTGAAAAGTGTTTTTTCTGTATTTCAACAAGATTTAGAGCTTGTTTTTGGAAAAGTGTTTATTTCTGTATTTCAATGTTGCAACTTGCTGAAAACTGTCCACAGTGTTCCTATCATCCTGATTAAACAGTACTGAAATAAAATTAACTTACAGAGAGCATCAAACATGATTTAGAGCTTGTTTATGGAAAAGTGTTTATTTCTGTATTTCAACATGATTTGGAGCTTGTTTTTGAAAAGTGCTTATTTCTGTATTTCAACATGATTTGGAGCTTGTTTTTGAAAAGTGTTTATTTCTGTTTTTCAACATGATTTAGAGCTTGTTTTTGGAAAAGTGTTTATTTCTGTATTCCAATGTTGCAACTTGCTGAAAACCGTCCACAGTGTTACTATCATCCTGATTAAACAGTACTGAAATAAAATTAACTTACAGAGTGCATCAAACATGATTTAGAGCTTGTTTATGGAAAAGTGTTTATTTCTGTATTTCAACATGATTTGGAGCTTGTTTTTGAAACGTGTTTTTTCTGTATTTCAACAAGATTTAGAGCTTGTTTTTGGAAAAGTGTTTATTTCTGTATTTCAATGTTGCAACTTGCTGAAAACTGTCCACAGTGTTCCTATCATCCTGATTAAACAGTACTGAAATAAAATTAACTTACAGAGTGCATCAAACATGATTTAGAGCTTGTTTATGGAAAAGTGTTTATTTCTGTATTTCAACATGATTTGGAGCTTGTTTTTGAAAAGTGCTTATTTCTGTATTTCAACATGATTTGGAGCTTGTTTTTGAAAAGTGTTTATTTCTGTTTTTCAACATGATTTAGAGCTTGTTTTTGGAAAAGTGTTTATTTCTGTATTCCAATGTTGCAACTTTCTGAAAACCGTCCACAGTGTTACTATCATCCTGATTAAACAGTACTGAAATAAAATTAACTTACAGAGTGCATCAAACATGATTTAGAGCTTGTTTATGGAAAAATGTTTATTTCTGTATTTCAACATGATTTGGAGCTTGTTTTTGAAAAGTGCTTATTTCTGTTTTTCAACATGATTTAGAGCTTGTTTTTGGAAAAGTGTTTATTTCTGTATTCCAATGTTGCAACTTGCTGAAAACCGTCCACAGTGTTACTATCATCCTGATTAAACAGTACTGAAATAAAATTAACTTACAGAGTGCATCAAACATGATTTAGAGCTTGTTTATGGAAAAGTGTTTATTTCTGTATTTCAACATGATTTGGAGCTTGTATTTGAAAAGTGCTTATTTCTGTATTTCAACATGATTTGGAGCTTGTTTTTGAAAAGTGTTTTTTCTGTATTTCAACAAGATTTAGAGCTTGTTTTTGGAAAAGTGTTTATTTCTGTATTTCAATGTTGCAACTTGCTGAAAACTGTCCACAGTGTTCCTATCATCCTGATTAAACAGTACTGAAATAAAATTAACTTACAGAGAGCATCAAACATGATTTAGAGCTTGTTTATGGAAAAGTGTTTATTTCTGTATTTCAACATGATTTGGAGCTTGTTTTTGAAAAGTGCTTATTTCTGTTTTTCAACATGATTTAGAGCTTGTTTTTGGAAAAGTGTTTATTTCTGTATTCCAATGTTGCAACTTGCTGAAAACCGTCCACAGTGTTACTATCATCCTGATTAAACAGTACTGAAATAAAATTAACTTACAGAGTGCATCAAACATGATTTAGAGCTTGTTTATGGAAAAGTGTTTATTTCTGTATTTCAACATGATTTGGAGCTTGTATTTGAAAAGTGCTTATTTCTGTATTTCAACATGATTTGGAGCTTGTTTTTGAAAAGTGTTTTTTCTGTATTTCAACAAGATTTAGAGCTTGTTTTTGGAAAAGTGTTTATTTCTGTATTTCAATGTTGCAACTTGCTGAAAACTGTCCACAGTGTTCCTATCATCCTGATTAAACAGTACTGAAATAAAATTAACTTACAGAGAGCATCAAACATGATTTAGAGCTTGTTTATGGAAAAGTGTTTATTTCTGTTTTTCAACATGATTTAGAGCTTGTTTTTGGAAAAGTGTTTATTTCTGTATTCCAATGTTGCAACTTGCTGAAAACCGTCCACAGTGTTACTATCATCCTGATTAAACAGTACTGAAATAAAATTAACTTACAGAGTGCATCAAACATGATTTAGAGCTTGTTTATGGAAAAGTGTTTATTTCTGTATTTCAACATGATTTGGAGCTTGTTTTTGAAACGTGTTTTTTCTGTATTTCAACAAGATTTAGAGCTTGTTTTTGGAAAAGTGTTTATTTCTGTATTTCAATGTTGCAACTTGCTGAAAACTGTCCACAGTGTTCCTATCATCCTGATTAAACAGTACTGAAATAAAATTAACTTACAGAGTGCATCAAACATGATTTAGAGCTTGTTTATGGAAAAGTGTTTATTTCTGTATTTCAACATGATTTGGAGCTTGTTTTTGAAAAGTGCTTATTTCTGTATTTCAACATGATTTGGAGCTTGTTTTTGAAAAGTGCTTATTTCTGTTTTTCAACATGATTTAGAGCTTGTTTTTGGAAAAGTGTTTATTTCTGTATTCCAATGTTGCAACTTGCTGAAAACCGTCCACAGTGTTACTATCATCCTGATTAAACAGTACTGAAATAAAATTAACTTACAGAGTGCATCAAACATGATTTAGAGCTTGTTTATGGAAAAGTGTTTATTTCTGTATTTCAACATGATTTGGAGCTTGTATTTGAAAAGTGCTTATTTCTGTATTTCAACATGATTTGGAGCTTGTTTTTGAAAAGTGTTTTTTCTGTATTTCAACAAGATTTAGAGCTTGTTTTTGGAAAAGTGTTTATTTCTGTATTTCAATGTTGCAACTTGCTGAAAACTGTCCACAGTGTTCCTATCATCCTGATTAAACAGTACTGAAATAAAATTAACTTACAGAGAGCATCAAACATGATTTAGAGCTTGTTTATGGAAAAGTGTTTATTTCTGTATTTCAACATGATTTGGAGCTTGTTTTTGAAAAGTGCTTATTTCTGTATTTCAACATGATTTGGAGCTTGTTTTTGAAAAGTGTTTATTTCTGTTTTTCAACATGATTTAGAGCTTGTTTTTGGAAAAGTGTTTATTTCTGTATTCCAATTTTGCAACTTGCTGAAAACCGTCCACAGTGTTACTATCATCCTGATTAAACAGTACTGAAATAAAATTAACTTACAGAGTGCATCAAACATGATTTAGAGCTTGTTTATGGAAAAGTGTTTATTTCTGTATTTCAACATGATTTGGAGCTTGTATTTGAAAAGTGCTTATTTCTGTATTTCAACATGATTTGGAGCTTGTTTTTGAAAAGTGTTTTTTCTGTATTTCAACAAGATTTAGAGCTTGTTTTTGGAAAAGTGTTTATTTCTGTATTTCAATGTTGCAACTTGCTGAAAACTGTCCACAGTGTTCCTATCATCCTGATTAAACAGTACTGAAATAAAATTAACTTACAGAGAGCATCAAACATGATTTAGAGCTTGTTTATGGAAAAGTGTTTATTTCTGTATTTCAACATGATTTGGAGCTTGTTTTTGAAAAGTGCTTATTTCTGTATTTCAACATGATTTGGAGCTTGTTTTTGAAAAGTGTTTATTTCTGTTTTTCAACATGATTTAGAGCTTGTTTTTGGAAAAGTGTTTATTTCTGTATTCCAATGTTGCAACTTGCTGAAAACCGTCCACAGTGTTACTATCATCCTGATTAAACAGTACTGAAATAAAATTAACTTACAGAGTGCATCAAACATGATTTAGAGCTTGTTTATGGAAAAGTGTTTATTTCTGTATTTCAACATGATTTGGAG
>NW_026602561.1:0-15019 GCF_029448725.1 Salvelinus fontinalis
ATGGAGGATAAATAACTACACACCAGGACAACAATACATCATAGTCTATGGAGGATAAATAACTATACACCAGGACAACAATACATCATGGTCTATGTGGAGGATAAATAACTACACACCAGGACAACAATACATCATAGTCTATGTGGAGGATAAATAACTACACACCAGGACAACAATACATCATAGGGTATGTGGAGGATAAATAACTACACACCAGGACAACAATACATCATAGTCTATGTGGAGGATAAATAACTATACACCAGGACAACAATACATCATAGTCTATGGAGGATAAATAACTACACACCAGGACAACAATACATCATAGTCTATGTGGAGGATAAATAACTACACACCAGGACAACAATACATCATAGTCTATGGAGGATAAATAACTACACACCATGACAACAATACATCATAGTCTATGTGGAGGATAAATAACTACACACCAGGACAACAATACATCATAGTCTATGTGGAGGATAAATATCTACACACCAGGACAACAATACATCATAGTCTATGTGGAGGATAAATATCTACACACCAGGACAACAATACATCATAGTCTATGTGGAGGATAAATAACTACACACCAGGACAACAATACATCATAGTCTATGTGGAGGATAAATAACTACACACCAGGACAACAATACATCATAGTCTATGTGGAGGATAAATAATTACACACCAGGACAACAATACATCATAGTCTATGTGGAGGATAAATAACTACACACCAGAACAACAATACATCATAGTCTATGGAGGATAAATAACTACACACCAGGACAACAATACATCATAGTCTATGTGGAGGATAAATAACTACACACCAGGACAACAATACATCATAGTCTATGGAGGATAAATAACTACACACCAGGACAACAATACATCATAGTCTATGTGGAGGATAAATAACTACACACCAGAACAACAATACATCATAGTCTATGGAGGATAAATAACTACACACCAGGACAACAATACATCATAGTCTATGTGGAGGATAAATAACTACACACCAGAACAACAATACATCATAGTCTATGTGGAGGATAAATAACTACACACCAGGACAACAATACATCATAGTCTATGTGGAGGATAAATAACTACACACCAGGACAACAATACATCATAGTCTATGTGGAGGATAAATAACTACACACCAGGACAACAATACATCATAGTCTATGTGGAGGATAAATAACTACACACCAGGACAACAATACATCATAGTCTATGGAGGATAAATAACTACACACCAGGACAACAATACATCATAGTCTATGTGGAGGATAAATAACTACATTGATGTCTCATCTTCTCCCTTTCTGTTTGTTTGTAGAACCTCACTGTTTGAATTAGCAGGTGTTATTATTAGCCCCTCATCTGTGTGAGAGAGAGACAGAACTGTCCCCTAAGCAAGCTGGACCTGGTGCTCTGTTCACAAACAGACCCCACAGAGCCCTAGGACAGCAAACATAGACCCAACCAAATCATGAGAAAACAAAAAGATAATTTCTTGATACATTTGAAAGAATAAACAAAAAACAGAGCAACCTAGAATGCTATTTAGCCCAAAACAGAGAGTACACAGTGGCAGAATACCTGACCACTGTCACTGACCCAAACTTAAGGAAAGCTTTGACTATGTACAGACTCAGTGAGCATAGCCTTGCTATTGAGAATGGCCGCCGAGGGCAGACCTCAAATCAAATCAAATTGTATTAGTTATGATCCCCTAACCAACAATGCAGTTTGAAAAAATATGGATAAGAAATGAAAGTAACAAGTTTTTGAAGAGCAGCAGTAAAATAACAATAGCAGGACTATATACAGGTGGGTACCTGGCTCTCAAGAGAAGAAAGGCTATGTGCACACAGCCCACAAAATGAGGTGGAAACTGAGATGCACATTCCTAACCTCCTGACAAATGTATGACCAGTTAATTCATACTGTATGTTGTAGTCTGTCCAAGAGGGGAATCACACAGACTGATCTCAGTTAATTCATGCTGTATGTTGTAGTCTGTCCAAGAGGGGAATCACACAGACTGATCTCAGTTAAAAACTTCTACTGGGTCACAATCCCGGATCCGGGAGCATCCTCATCAGTAAAAAGCTGACTAGCATAGCCTAGCATAGCACCACAAGTAAATACTAGCATATAAATATCTTGAAATAACAAGTCCAAGACACCAAATGAAAGATACACATCTTGTGAATCCAGCCATCATTTCCGATTTTTTAAATGTTTTACAGCGAAAACACAATATGTATTTCTATTAGCTAACCACAATAGCAAAAGACTCAACCGCATATTTTCACCATTTTTTTACCGCATAGATAGCTATCACAAAACCGACCAAATAGATATAGAATTAGTCACTAACCAAGAAACAACTTCATCAGATGACAGTCTTATAACATGTTATACAATAAATCTATGTTTTGTTCGAAAAATGTGCATATTTCAGGTATAAATCATAGTTTTACATTGCAGCTACAATCACAAATATCACCAAAGCAGCTAGAATAACTACAGAGAGCAACGTGAAATACCTAAATACTCATCATAAAACATTTATGAAAAATACATGGTGTACAGCAAATGAAAGACAAACATCTTGTGAATCCAGACAATATTTCAGATTTTTTAAGTGTTTTACAGCGAAAACACAATATAGCATTATATTAGCTCACTACAATAGCCTACCACACAACCGCATTCATTCACCGCAAAGGTAGCGATCGCAAAAAAACAGCAAAAGATATAAAATTATTCACTAACCTTGACAAACTTTATCAGATGACAGTCCTATAACATCATGTTACACAATACATATATGTTTTGTTCGAAAATGTGCATATTTAGCGGTACAAATCGTGGTTTTACAATGTGAATACGTAGTCAAAATGCACAAAATTGTCCGGAGAAATCTTGGACAGTCACCTAATCTAATCAAATAACTTATCATAGACTTTACTAAAAAATACATGTTGTACAGCAAATGAAAGATACACTAGTTCTTAATGCAACTGCTGTGTTAGATTTTTAAAAATAACTTTAGTACGACATACAGCTTACGTTATAGCGAGACAGCGCCCAAAATAAGGGCGGAAAATATGACTAAACATTTAACAGAAATACGAAATAACATCATAAATGGTTCCTACTTTTGATGAGCTTACATCAGAATATTGTACAAGGAGTCCTTTGTCCAGAATAATCGTTGTTTGGTTTTAGAATGTCCTCTTCTCCTGTCGAATTAGCAACCAAAGCTAGCCATGTGGCGCAAACGTGCCCAACTTCACATGACGCAAAGAAAAGAAAATTCCAAAAATCTCAATAAACGTTCAATAAACTGATATAACTCGGTTTAAAAAAACTACTTTATGATGTTATTATCACATATATCAAATAAAATCAGAGCCGGAGATATCTAACGTCTATACCGAAAGCTTTTCAGAACGCAATCTGGGGTTCCTTCTCGCGCCTTCCAAGACAATGAAAATTCCAGACACGTCATTCCAAAAGCTCTTGTTCGGCCTAAGATCAAGCTAGACACCCCATTCCACCTCTCACTGCCTGTTGACATCTAGTGGAAGGCGTATGCAGTGCATGTAGATCCATAGATTTCAGGCAAATTAAGGCCGTGGAACAGAGCCTCGATTTCAGATTTTTCACTTCCTAACAGGAAGTTTGCTGCACAATGAGTTCTGTTTTACTCACAGATATAATTCAAACGGTTTTAGAAACTAGAGAGTGTTTTCTATCCAATAGTAATAATAATATGCATATTGTACGAGCAAGAATTGAGTACGAGGCAGTTTAATTTGGGCACGATTTTTTACAAAGTGAAAATAGCGCCCCCCTATTGACAAAAGGATAATTCATACTGTATGTTGTAGTCTGTCCAAGAGGGTAATCACACAGACTGATCTCAGTTAATTCATACTGTATGTTGTAGTCTGTCCAAGAGGGGAATCACACAGACTGATCTCAGTTAATTCATACTGTATGTTGTAGTCTGTCCAAGAGGAGAATCACACAAGACTGACAGCCTGTAATTTTATTAAAAGCATTCAGTTGATTACATGGCAGTTTAGAGAGCAACATCATAACAGTAATCTACTTCATAATCAATAATCTATATCATAACATTTATAATCAATTCAATTATTATCTCTAGACTACTCACAACATTCAAACAATAATCTACACCCCTTTATCCATTTTCTTTTCAAAATAGAAAGAATGAACAGATGATTATAATAATACATGGATTAATAATGGAGACACTTCAAGATAAAGAATCTAAGAGACACTAAATAAGATAAAGAATCTAAGAGACACTAAATAAGATAAAGAATCTAAGAGACACTAAATAAGATAAAGAATCTAAGAGACACTAAATAAGATAAAGATTCTAAGAGACACTAAATAAGATAAAGAATCGAAAAGAACACTAACTAAGATAAAGAATCGAAAAGAACACTAAATAAGATAAAGAATCTAAGAGAACTCTAAAGACATGAAGACAAAAGCAAAAAGCATTCTGGAACACAAAACGGACGTAATTTAAAAAAATCAAAACCCCATGTTACCCAAAACCCCATGCTACCCAAAAACCCATGCTACCCAAAACCCCATGCTACCCAAAACCCCATGTTACCCAAAACCCCATGTTACCCAAAACCCCATGCTACCCAAAACCCCATGTTACCCAAAACCCCATGCTACCCAAAACCCCATGCTACCCAAAACCCCATGCTACCCAAAACCCCATGCTACCCAAAAACCCATGCTACCCAAAACCCCATGCTACCCAAAACCCCATGCTACCAAAACCCCATGTTACCCAAAACCCCTTTCTACCCAAAACCCCATGCTACCCAAAACCCCATGCTACCCAAAACCCCATGCTACCCAAAACCCCATGCTACCCAAAACCCCATGTTACCAAAACCCCATGTTACCCAAACCCAATGTTACCCCAAACCCAATGTTACCCCAAACCCAATGTTACCCTTGTGGTAAGAAACAAACTAAAAGGAATAATGGTGGTTGCAGTCACTCCTTTTAGATTCCTTCCAAGGTTCTAGAAAGATAAACTAATTCTGAACTTGTTATTAAAATTAGAACCACTTTAGGTTTGTCACCACATTTTAAACACCAGTCCACTGCTGACCATCGATTTAAAACACAAAACTGACCTAAGATCAGCATGTAGGATCAGCTTCATTCTACTCCTACTCCGTCCCCTGGGCTGCTCTCTCCTCTCCCGGTCCAGCTTCAGCTCTGGAGCTCAGAGAGACCATCTCCATGGCATTGACATCAAGATCCATGCTGCTCACCCTGTTCACTCTCTTCTGCCTCCTGGTGGGCTAGGGAGACACAGCACCAACAGTCAGACATTTACTCTCTAGTATCTCCATTCTCTCCCTCCCTCTCCTCCTCCCCCTCTCCCTCTAGTTTAAATGACTTGTAACGTCTGAGTAAATGTCTTTACCTTGTAGTACAGGTAGGAGGTGGTGATGGCTGTCAGTAGGAGCAGCAGCACTACAACGTGTCTGATGATGAAGGCTGGCAGAGGAGAGGCTGCAAACAGAAACACCTTTGATGAGGGGACTGATCATCATCACATAGATCTGTGGGAAATCTGTCAATGACAAAGTTATAAGTCTGGTTCATGTTCAGTTACCTGTGATGGTGAGGGAGAGGAGCTCACTCTCAGAGGAGAAGTTATGAGAGAAAACATAATTGTCATAAACACAGCTGTAGTTCCCTTGGTGGGAGTCATCTGCAGCAGGGAAGAGGAAGGCAGCAGAGTGATTGACAGCTGGCTGGGTCTGGGCTCTGTTGGAGCCGGTGAACGTGAGGAGGAAGGAGCCTCCTGGGTACTGTGGCTGAGTGGAGCAGGTGATGGTGAAGCTGTAGCCCCTGAACACCTCGGGCCCCTGGTGGCCCCTGGAGACCCCTCCCATTGAGTCAGTCAGGAAGATATCAGGCTGGACCAGGAGATCTGTAACAATAAAAGAGAAGAAGAAAAACCTCTTCAACTAGTTTCCTATAGATATGACAATAACATCAGCATGTAACAGTGCCAGCCACCCTCCCTCACAGGGCAACATGAGTAGTGGGCCTACAGTCACTGAGACAACATATGTTGATATCAGGCTTAAGCAGGACATCTGGAACAAGAGGAGAGAAAAAGAAAACGTAGCTTCTCAACTACTTTCCTCATTTAGATATGACAATAACATGACATGTGACAGTGGTAGTGAGTAGAGACGTTCACTGAGATAACACTCAAATACAAAAGCATTCTGGGATATTTAAGTTGTATTTGATTCCTACTTGACTGAGTGATCTATTTAGTAAAGCAGATTTACAAGCTAAACAGTCATCATGAGAGGTGCAGAGGAACTTGTATGAATGAAGGAAATCAGTTGAATATAATGATAATATGTTGATATTTCCTGAGCAGATCACTGTGAGTCCAGGAAGGAGATATAATACATGGACAAAAGTATGTGGAACTCAGCAGTGAGTTTTACAACAGAGGATTATTTTTACGCTCTACGTGGTTCAACACTCGGCGGTCCGTTCTGTCAGCTTGTGTTGTCTACCACTTCACGGCTGAGCCGTTGTTGCTCCAAGACTTGACACGTTGGAAGTCACTGAGATCTTCAGTAAGTCCAATCTACTGCCAATATTTGTCTATGGAGATTGCATGGCTGTGTGCTCAGTTTTTTACATCTGTCAGCAACAGTGTGGCTGAAATAGCCGAATCCACACATGTCCTCATATTTTTGGCCACATAGTGTATCTTGTTATTACCTGAGCAGATCACTGTGAGTCCAGGAAGGAGAACATAACTTCTCCAACACTCCCTCAGTGAAGACTCAGACCCAGAACAGTGAACTCTAAACCCTCTAGTGGTGTTTCCAGGTGGTACTGAAACAGTGGAGCCACATCCCATCTGTCTCCACACTACTGCATCTGATGCTTCCTTTCATACAAATGTTAACCTTGTTTTTCATGAACATCCAGGAGGATGGACTTTAAAATGCTGTGACTCAAATCCACTCGTAGGGCTTCTTAACGAATCACCTGGTGGGTCGTCGACAAGCTTCAGTAATGCTTTAATGAATGGATGTTATAGGCTCTGAACAAAGTTATATCCTGATTGGTGATTGGCTGATCTCTCCTCATTACTGATTAGAATTTACACCACAACATTCAATCAGTTTTGTTGATGACACTGTCAAGGACTAAACACAAATATGTTGGATAAAAGATTGTAGTTTGCTATGTTTGATAATGTAAGAGGTAGAAATGGGTTCTTAGTCACTCAGGATCGGGTTGGGAATAATGCAGGCAGGAGACAGGAATAAGTTCACTTCACTTTATAGAAAATAAACAGCTGGACATCCATCAGGCAGCTTCACTTCAGTACCATCTGAACTACAATGATCTGCCCATGAACATCTCCCATAAACCAATATGACAAACACAAATATAATGTTTAAATACATCTGACATCTCCCTCTATTTTAATTAAAAACACATAAAACATGATACATGATAATATTGTATAATGTACGAATAAATCTCTCAATATGACCAGTCTCTTACCTGAACAGATCACATGACGATAATATTCACCAATACAGACACCAGAATATCCTCCTATGATGATGACACACTGTCTAACAGAAGACTCATCTCCACTACATCTATATAGTGTGACTCCTCTTCTTCCCTCTTCAATCAGACGTCCTCTAGATTCAGCTACAACATTCCCACAGTCCAGCTCTCTACACACAACCTTGGCCGCTCTCATCATGCTCCACCACCCAGTACATAGACCTGACCACTCTCCTTCATAGAAGATTTCCACTGTCCCAGAACAGGAAGTGGTTCCATTCACCAGTCTGACTGAGAGTTCAGCTGTAAACAGCAGAGAGGAAAACACAGTGGTGAGGACAGATGATGACAGTGATTCTGTTATTCTAACAGCAGTAATGCTTTGTGGTTGACAAGTATTAGTAGTTCCATAAAACAGTACTTGTTATTGGGTTTTAGAATGGTTTGTATGGACACATGAATTTCACCATGTGGGATAATAAAGTTGACTAATATTGAACTGCTATAATCACTGTAGATTTATACTCTACCTACCTGGTGGACTGACACTTTGAGCCTGGAGATCTGAGGAGAAAGAGAGAGACAGAGGAGAAAGAGAGAGAAAGAGACAGAGAGATAGAGAGAAACAGAGGAGAAAGGGAGGAGTCAGAGACAGAGAGAGACAGAGGAGAAAGGGAGGAGTCAGAGGAAGAGAGAGACAGAGGAGAATGGGAGGAGTCAGAGGAAGAGATAGACAGAGGAGAAAGGGAGGAGTCAAAGGAAGAGAGAGACAGAGGAGAAAGGGAGGAGGCAGAGGAAGAGAGAGACAGAGGAGAAAGGGAGGAGTCAGAGGAAGAGAGAGACAGAGGAGAAAGGGAGGAGTCAGAGGAAGAGAGAGACAGAGGAGAAAGGGAGGAGTCAAAGGAAGAGAGAGACAGAGGAGAAAGGGAGGAGTCAAAGGAAGAGAGAGACAGAGGAGAAAGGGAGGAGTCAGAGGAAGAGAGAAACAAAGGAGAAAGGGAGGAGTCAGAGGAAGAGAGAGACAGAGGAGAAAGGGAGGAGTCAGAGGAAGAGAGAGACAGAGGAGAAAGGGAGGAGTCAAAGGAAGAGAGAGACAGAGGAGAAAGGGAGGAGTCAGAGGAAGAGAGAGACAAAGGAGAAAGGGAGGAGTCAGAGGAAGAGAGAGACAGAGGAGAAAGGGAGGAGTCAGAGGAAGAGAGAGACATAGGAGAAAGGGAGGAGTCAAAGGAAGAGAGAGACAGAGGAGAAAGGGAGGAGTCAAAGGAAGAGAGAGACAGAGGAGAAAGGGAGGAGTCAGAGGAAGAGAGAGACAGAGGTTAAATGAACATCAACATGACCTTTCATGATGTGATGGGAAGACAGGCTTATCGTTGGTATGGTGCAACAACACCCATGTGTACAGTCTTGGAAAGGTGATCTCTCATCTTACCAGATGAGTTTATATCTCAAATCAAATCATATTGTATTTGTCACATGGGCCGAATACAACAGTTTTCAACAGTAATACAACAATACTTAAAAAGAGAGATAAAAGTAACAAATAATTAAAGAGCAAAATAACAATGTGGCGGCTATATACAGGGGGTACCGGTACAGAGTCAATGTGGAGGCTATATACAGGGGTATCGGTACAGAGTCAATGTGGAGGCTATATACAGGGGTATCGGTACAGAGTCAATGTGGAGGCTATATACAGGGGTATCGGTACAGAGTCAATGTGGAGGCTATATACAGGGGTACCGGTACAGAGTCAATGTGGAGGCTATATACATGGGTACTGGTACAGAGTCAATGTGGAGGCTTTATACAGGGGCACCGGTACAGAGTCAATGTGGAGGCTATATACATGGGTACTGGTACAGAGTCAATGTGGAGGCTATATACAGGGGTACCAGTACAGAGTCAATGTGGAGGCTATATACAGGGGGTACCGGTACAGAGTCAATGTGGAGGCTATATACAGGGGGTATTGGTACAGGGTCAATGTGGAGGCTATATACAGGGGTACCGGTACAGAGTCAATGTGGAGGCTATATACATGGGTACTGGTACAGAGTCAATGTGGAGGCTATATACAGGGGTACTGGTACAGAGTAAATGTGGAGGCTATATACAGGGGTACCAGTACAGAGTCAATGTGGAGGCTATATACAGGGGTACTGGTACAGAGTAAATGTGGAGGCTATATACAGGGGGTACCGGTACAGAGTCAATGTGGAGGCTATATACAGGGGTACTGGTACAGAGTCAATGTGGAGGCTATATACAGGGGTACTGGTACAGAGTCAATGTGGAGGCTATATACAGGGGTACTGGTACAGAGTCAATGTGCAAACTGCACTCTTCCTCCCCATCTCTGTATTTTTCAGCTCCAGATGACAAAACCTACACAGTCCAAGGGTTGCAGGTCTGCCGACTTCCTTCTGGTCACACATTGTATTCAGAGAAATATCCAATAAACCAAAGACATTGCTTTAACTGTCAATGTACTTTATTGCTGATGTTTTCCTCAAATAAAATGGAGCGTAAAATAAACCAGTTATTACAATTTATTTACATTGGGTCTAATGTGTGTGAGTCATGTTCATTGTGTGTGTGGGAGAGAGAGAGAGTGTGTGAGAGGGTGGCATGTTTTCAACTCAGATAAAAAGCACACATCATTTCCTCAACTGTAAACAATAAGCCATCGTCTTTTACAATATTATCAATCCCCCTTTGATAGATATGGAGAGTAATTATGTAGATATTGAGAATGGAAATGAAGGAGTAGATTTCTCCAATCCTCAAATAAAATGCAGCAAAACATTAAATAAACAAGTAATTACAATCTATTTACATTGTGGATAATGTGTGTTGTAACGTGGAGGTGGAGTTAATAAAGGGACTATGCATAATAATAATAATAATAATAATAATAACAATAACAGAGCGTAGCAGCAGCATAGAAGTGGGGGGGCAATGCAAATAGTCTGGGAAGCCATTTGATTAGATGTTCAGGAGTCTTATGCTTGGGGGTAGAAGCTGTTAAGAACCTAGACTTGGGGCACCGGGACCGCTTGCCGTGCGATAGAAGAGAGAACAGTCTGACTAGGGTGGCTGGGGTCTTTGACAATTTTTAGGGCCCTCCTCTGACACCGCCTGGTATATAGGTCCTGGATGGAAGGAAGCTTGGCCCCAGTGATGTACTGGGCCGTAGGCACTACCCTCTGTCGTGCCTTGCAGTTGGAGGCCAAGCAGTTGCCATACCAGGGAGTGTTGCAACCTGTCAGGATGCTCTCGATGGTGCAGCTGTAGAACCTTTTGAGGATCTAAGGACCCATGCCAAATCTTTTCAGTCTCCTGAATCCAAATCTAAGAAATACAGCTAATCCTAGGGTATGGCTAAATGGGATGTGTAGAAAAACAGCTAAACCTAGGGTATGGCTAAATGGGGTGTGTAGAAATACAGATTAACCTAGGGTATGGCTAAATGGGGTGTGTAGAAATACAGATAAACCTAGGGTATGGCTAAATAGGGTGTGCAGAAATAATTGTGGGGGTGAGGAAGAGAGTTGAGTTATGTACTAGACTGGTAGGGGTCGGGGAGAGAGGACATAAGAGTGGAACATACTGCTAGGCAATATGACTTTAATCTCATTAGTTCCTTACTTCAATGATGTGAGATAAACTTCTCAGCATCTTATCTTTGATCAGTGGTTGAACCCAGCTACCAACAGCAAACTCATCTGTTTTGAAAACTCCCACAGGAAACTGCTCTCATTGCAGCAACGTTTCACATAGCGTCTGCTATACTATCAACTCTAACTTTCTACTGCTTGAGTTCACCTTTTATAAAGGTGTACTGGACATCTTGAATAGGTTCTGGATGTCTTATATTGAAAACAGTACAACAAAAGGAGTCTGTATTGAAAAGATGCCCACTTCATGTTTTCAACAGCTGCTGGGTTGTTCAGTCCTGCCCTGGGGGTCTGCTGTCCTGTGGGTTGTCACTCTGGCCTTGACCTAATATACCTGAAACCAATAATGAATGTTTCACTAAGACCCTAAAGCTGAGTGGGATGTGTTGGGTTGGGGCTCTGCAGGGCAGTGGACACATAGGGACAGGACAGGGAGACCCAGCTATATTGTGTGGAAGTTAAAGAGCTCTACAGTACTACTAGGTCATATGAGATTAATTATATGGAGGATGTAATGTAGTGTATATTGTGTGGATGTTAAAGAGCTCTGCAGTACTACTAGGTCATAAGAGATTAATTATATGGAGGATGTAATGTAGTGTATATTGTGTGGATGTTAAAGAGCTCTACAGTACTACTAGGTCATATGAGATGAATTGTGATGTTTCTGTGTTAATGTATGTTTAGGTGTTTCCAATCCTTTCTCTTGGGATAAAGACGTAATCAAAAAGTAGGAATGAAATTGTGTTGGAGAGAGTTGAGTTATGAACTAGACTGGTGGGGGTCGGTGAGAGAGTTGAGTTATGTTCAAGACTGATGGGGGTCAGGGAGAGAGTTGAGTTATGTACTAGACTGGTGGGGGTCAGGGAGAGAGTTGAGTTATGAGCTAGACTGGTGGGGGTCAGGGAGAGAGTTGAGTTATGTACTAGACTGGTGGGGGTGAGAGAGGGAGTTGAGCTATATGCTAGACTAGTGGGGGTCGGTGAGAGAGTTGAGTTATGTACTAGACTGGTGGGGTTTGGGAAGAGAGTTGAGTTATGTACTAGACTGGTGGAGGTCAGGAGGGATCTGAGTTATGTACTAGACTGGTGGGGGTCAGGAGGGATCTGAGTTATGTACTAGACTGGTGGAGGTCAGGAGGGATCTGAGTTATGTACTAGACTGGTGGGGATGATGGACAGAATGTAGTTATGTACTAGACTGGTGGGGATGATGGACAGAATGTAGTTATGTACTAGACTGGTAGGGATGATGGACAGAATGTAGTTATGTACTAGACTGGTGGGGATGATGGACAGAATGTAGTTATGTACTAGACTGGTGGGGATGATGGACAGAATGTAGTTATGTACTAGACTGGTGGGGATGATGGACAGAATGTAGTTATGTACTAGACTGGTGGGGATGATGGACAGAATGTAGTTATGTACTAGACTGGTGGGGATGATGGACAGAATGTAGTTATGTACTAGACTGGTGGGGATGATGGACAGAATGTAGTTATGTACTAGACTGGTGGGGATGATGGACAGAATGTAGTTATGTACTAGACTGGTGGGGATGATGGACAGAATGTAGTTATGTACTAGACTGGTAGGGATGATGGACAGAATGTAGTTATGTACTAGACTGGTGGGGATGATGGACAGAATGTAGTTATGTACTAGACTGGTGGGGATGATGGACAGAATGTAGTTATGTACTAGACTGGTGGGGATGATAGACAGAATGTAGTTATGTACTAGACTGGTGGGGGTCGGGGAGAGAGGACATAAGAGTGGAACATACTGCTAGGCAATATGACTTTAATCTCATTAGTTCCTTACTTCAATGATGAAAGATAAACTTCTCAGCATCTTATCTTTGATCAGTGGTTGAACCTAGCTACCAACAGCAAACTCATCTGTTTTGAAAACCCCCACAGGAAACTGCTCACAGGGCAGCAACGTTTCACATAGCGTCTGCTATACTATCAGCTCTAACTTTCTACTGCTTGAGTTCACCTTTTAGAAACTGGACTACTGGACATCTTGAATAGGGTCTGGATGCCTTATATTGAAAAGAGTACCACACACAGAGTCTGTATTGAAAAGATGCCCACATCATGTTTTCAATAGCTGCTGGGTTGTTCAGTCCTGTCCTGGGGGTCTGCTGTCCTGTGGGTTGTCACTCTGGCCTTAACCTAATAAGTAAGAACTATCTCTCTCCCCTCTCTCTCTCTCTCTCTCCCTCCTCCCCTGTCTCCTCCTCAGTCTGTCAGTGAGTAAGAACTATCTCTCTCTCCTATCTCTCTCTCTCTCTCCCTCCTCCCCTGTCTCCTCCTCAGTCTGTCAGTGAGTAAGAACTATCTCTCTCCTATCTCTCTCTCTCTCCCTCCTCCCCTGTCTCCTCCTCAGTCTGTCAGTGAGTAAGAACTATCTCTCTCTCCTATCTCGCTCTCTCTCTCCCTCCTCCCCTGTCTCCTCCTCAGTCTGTCAGTGAGTAAGAACTATCTCTCTCTCCTATCTCTCTCTCTCTCCCTCCTCCCCTGTCTCCTCCTCAGTCTGTCAGTGAGTAAGAACTATCTCTCTCTCCCAGCCTTGTGGTTGATTAAAGACCCCCCCCCCCCCCCCCCCTCCACAAAAGGGGACATATTTGCCTATGTTGTGGTCTTGTGAATTCTGGCTGAATTCTGGTAAAGAGGATGCTCTTTAATCTCAGCATGTCTACAGATTCTCTTTTCTCTCTGTATTTGTTGGCTTGGAAATGTTGACGCCGGAGGCTGTTATCAGAAGAAACTGTGTAACCAAGCATTTATAGAGGCTGAGAAATGCATTATAGTTAATTGGAAGGTTGGTTATCCTCCAACAATGTCACAATGGACGGCAGAAATGTCTCGTTGTGTATCACTAGATTTGATTTACTGGTCAACGTTCATGAGGTCAGGATGCCTTATATGGAAAACTGTAGGACAAAAGGAGTCTGTATAAAAAACATGACCACTTCATGTTTTCAACAGCTGCTGGGTTGTTCAGTCCTGGTGGTCTGCTGTCCTGTGGGTTGTCACTCTGGCCTTGACCTAATATACCTGAAACCAACAATGAATGTTTCACTAAGACCCTAAAGCTGAGTGGGATGTGTTGGGTTGGGGTGGTGGAGGACGGGCCGACCCAGCTACACCTTACAGTATATACAAAAGTATGTGGACACCCCTTCAAATTAGTGGTTTTGGCTATTTCAGGCACACCCTTTCCTGACCTGTGAAAAAAATCGAGCACACCGCCATGCAATCTCCATAGACAAACATTGGCTGTAGAATGGCCTTACTGAAGAACTCAGTGACAATCAACATGTCACCATCATAGTATGCTACCTTTCCAACAAGTCAGTTCATCAAATTTCTACCCTGCTAGAGCTGCCCCGGTCAACTGTAAGTGCTGTTATTGTGAAGTGGAAACATCTAGGAGCAGCAGTGGCTTAGCTGCGAAGTGGTAGCTCACACAAGCTCACAGAACGGGACCGCGAGTGCTGAAGTTTGTCGCGTGTAAAAATCATCTGTCCTCGGTTGCAACACTCACTTCCGAGTTCCAAACTTCCTCTGGAAGCAACTTCAGCACAAGAACTGTTCGTCTGGAGCTTCATGAAATGGGTTTCTACGGCCGAGCAGCAGCACACAAGCCTAAGATCAA